>NC_141610.1:46851170-47151170 GCF_047967505.1 Dipteris shenzhenensis
ATTGCTTGAAAAGGCACGTGCTTTGGGCACCAATATGAAGCTATTGCCCTCATAGAATCCCAGGGCTTCAATAATTGCTTTGGTATCCATCTAGAGTGGTTCCTCTTTTGGCCCTTTTTTAATTCACATATCTTGTCATGCTTCCTTTTGGGTGTGTAGCTTTCTCTCTCGCAGACATAATGGGAGACTGGGTAGCTTGAATTGTACCTTTCTTCTTTTTGGGTAGAACTTGGGAAGAGGAAGTGGTGTGTGAGTCCTTTGGGAGCCAGAATAATAACTTTCCTCTATGTGTTTGTAATGCTGCTAGGGTGGGAATATCATCCTTCTTGGGTGTGGCATGGTGGGAATAGCTCGTGGAATCGCGGAGTCTATCAGGTGCTTTCTTGCCTTTCTCTCTTCATAGGATGACATAGTTGAAGACTTGGCATCTATTGGGATCACTAAGGTGAGGCCATCGTAGGTTAGGGTAGCTGTTTGTTCTCATTGGTCAATCTACCAATTGATTGCCCAACACCATTTCATCCCTAGAATTACCTATTCATCCATGCACTTGCTAGCATAACATAAAATCAACTTGCCACACAATGATTGTTAACTGACAAGGGAATTTTGACATAACTGATAGCATGGGAAATCTCGCCATTTATAACACAAACCATAACAAGTGTGGGTTCCAGGGTTACCTTGAAGGTCAGGAGCTGGGTACAGATATCATAGGAGATTAGATTATGGCTAGCACTTAGGTCAATGAATGCATCAGCTGAACAGATGGTTTTATTGCACAATTGAAAATTGGCTTGCACCCTTGCAGGAGAAACTATCAAGTCTTTCATGGGGTGTGTCCCTTCCACGTCTACTTTATTGATAGATATATGATCTTACATTATTTTCCTAGGCCTGACATGCTTTATGTTCTTATATGGCATGCTGCTTCATATGAGAAACCTCTAGTTTTAGCTCCTTTCCTGATGGATGGTCTATAAGGTCTACAATAAGGGACTATAGTAGTGCTTAAGCTTACTACCATTGATGTAGCCATCCATCTATGTGCCATCAAGAGTTGCAATAATACAAGAGCCTTGTAGCATGATTTTTACCACCTGATAGGGACCCATGCCACAATACTTGAGCCTACGCTTGGTGTTTCTAATGCTATACAAAAGAGCAAGATTTCATTCCTTTAAGTTCTTACTGCACAGGTTGCGAGAAAGCCTTTTTTTTTGGCACAACTTCTCCACCTTCATGCCATAGGTTGGCCTTTAGCCTTGTCTCATCAAGCTTTTCAAGCTCAATTAACACTCGGGAATGGCTTCATCGAATATGTGATCTCTAACTACCACTATAAGGCAAGGCATGATAAACTCCATGGGCATTATTGCTTTTGCCCCAAACACGAGGCTAAAGGTTGTGTTGTTTGTTGCCACCTTGTAGGCCGTTCGATAGGCCCATAGTGCGCTAGTAAGTTTATGCTCCCAATCATTGTGGCTAGCCTCGACTATACATGTCATAATTCGTCACAATAACTTTTTTGAGCTTTTGGAATTTTTGCTCGCTTGGGGGTGGTAGGGAGTAGATTTTTGGGTGCACTATAAGGAACTCATTCATTAGTATTCTAATCATATCATTCATGAATTGTGTCCCTCTATCACTCACGAGATCACTCACAATCTCGAGTGGGAGGCCAAAGCAGGATATCACGTTCTCGTACAAGAAGTTCATAGTGGCCCTCACAACTGCTTTCTTGGTGGCCTTGGCCTTTGCCCAGTTAGTGAAATTGTCCATGGCCTTGATAATATAACCAACCTGAGTTCCCTTTGTGGGGGCAAGACTGATAGGATCCACAAAATTGGTTCCCCATTTTTCAAGGGCTGATCGATGAGGACCCCATTCAATGGCATGTAGTCCTAGTTATGAGGTATGGAGACACATTGGCAAGGATCATAGCACTTGATGAACTCAACGGCATCCAAGAAGAGTGTTGGCCACCATAGCCCAACTTGTAACACCTTTCTGGTTGTAATTTCACCAATGAAGAGGCCACCAACGATGCTTGAATGAGATTAATATGGGACTTCAACAAATTCATCTTCTTGGATGCAACGGCATATAATACCATCTTTCCCCATTTGGTAGATTTTTCTTGCTATTAGTTGGTATGGGATGCATCCTTGATGAGCTTTCTAGCCCTATCCTATTGAGTGCTTTGTTTTTGGGAAAGCCATTTGTTAAGAAGTGTCTGATTTCCCTTGCCCATTCCAAAACTAGATCTACTAAGTGTTGAGATATCAAGCTCCACTCGTGATATGCCAGGGTGACCATTGTGCATTTATGTCACCAACTTGTTAGCTGCAGATGCGGTTGGTACACTGCCCATGAATAATAGTTGGATGATAGCTATCTTTATGTACTCTAGTTAGTGGCTCAGTTAGTATGCCACCTTAGTTAGTTGAGTTTGGTTTGAGACCCACATATAGGGTTCACCTATTCTTTTGTACTAAGAGAGTTCTTTTGGCTTACACAACTAAGAAGAGGAAAACTGTTTTCAGCCTCCACCTTTGTGTATATTCCCCCATTGTGTATGTGAGAAGGCTGTAAGTGAGACTCCTTCCTTCTCTCCCACTCTCTTCACATGGTATCAAAGCTCGGTTTGTGGTAAGGAGCTCAAAAAAGCAAACCAAGTTGGCGGTGTCCTAGTAAGAGTATCAGTGTTGCTTTCCTTTTTTTTCGAGTTTGGGAGCAAATCTCTATATAGGAAGCATAGCCGGAAAGTGCAAGAGTGCACTCTCTGAGATTGGGATGCCCTTCGTGGTGTGGCAAGAGGGGAGTATATGCTACGAATAAGTGCAAAGCCCTTAGTGAAATTATTTTTTTGATTCGAGGCCATTTCGGGGCCCGTTTTGGAGGCAGAAGTTTTTTGCAAGCACTCAAAAAAGTGCCTTGTTTTTGCTGTGTGACTACTGTTCTATAGGTCGGTGAAAAGTTATCACAGAAATACATCGTATGCCTATGCGCAAAGATATTGGGAGTGATGGAATCATTCTTATTGCTTGTTGATGCATAATCGTCACTAGGAAGTGACTATGTGGTCAAATACCACTTTTGTCAGTTTCGCAGATTTGCCCTTGTGAGGAAGAAGTTGTGTCTTTTTGCAGTGACATAATATTTTGCAGTGTTCTGTAATGGCGTCTGATGCTCTTTCACAGATTGTCACTGAAAATCTTGACAAGAACAACTTCCAAGCATGCAGGTTTAGAATGATGAATTTCCTTAAGGGAAAAGGCTATTGGGAGTTCATTACTGGAGCTATGAACAAGAACCAGTTATTCCTAATGTTCCCAATCAACAGGAGTTGCAGGCATTTAAAGGCTGGCATCAGAGAGCCAAAAAAGTTATGTACTAGCTATCTATCAGTATTTTAGATCCTATGATTGTGCATATTCAGGATGCAAGCACATCGAAGGAGGCATGGGATACTTTGACAAAAATGTATAGCACAAATACGCAAGCCAGGAAAATGCAGCTCAAGGAGGAGTTGCATAATGTGCAGAGAGAAAATATGAGCATCAATGACCACCACATGAAGGTGAAGAAGATTGCAGATGCACTTGCTTCTATTGGGTCACCAGTGGAAGATGATGATTTAGTTTTTGTGACCTTGAATGGTCTAGGAAAGGATTATGCACGATTTCAGACATCCATTGCCGTCCATGAGAATTTTCCTGATTTTGAGGAGTTGATTGCTCTTCTAATTTCTAAAGAGCAAAGAAATGGTGGTGCATCTTCTTTAGGAGGAACTTCAAAAGAAGCTGTCTTCTACTCAAATGCTAGAAGAGGTAGAGGTAGAGGTAGAGCAGGCCAATTTGGAAGCCATGGTAGAAATCAAAATATGCAGCAAATTCAAGAAAACCAGTCCTATGGAGGAGGATGTGGTAACTTTAGAGGCAGGGGGAGACAAAGAGGTCATGGTGGATGGCAGAGAGGCCAAAATGCAAACAACAATGTTGAATGCTACTACTGTGGTAAAATGGGTCATATGGTTAAAGACTGCTATGAAAAGCAGAATGACATCATGACTGGAAAATTGCAGCAAGGCAATTATGTGTCCTCTAGTAGATAGGGTGATGATAGAAATGAGCATCTATTTATGGTGCAGCACATGACCAATTCTATGACAAGGGCAGACGAAATCAATGATGTGTGGTATGTTGACTCAGGTGCGTCAAACCACATGACAGGTCATGCTAAATGGATGCACGATGCAAGGAAAATGGAAAGACTAGGATTTGTGCAGACTAGTGATGATACTGCACATCCTATTGTGCAGATTGGTAAAATTCCTTTGTCTATGCAAAATGGAAAAAAGAAATACCTGTCTGATTTATTTCATGTCTCGAATATCACCAAGAACCTGGTTTTTGTTGATCAAATGGTTGAGCAGTGCTTGCAGATTAGATTTAATCCTCATGGATGCTTTGTAGAGGATATGAAAAACAAAGGTCACTTGATAGCAAAAGGGAAGAAGAAGGGTAGGATGTTTATGTTGGATGTGAGCATGCCTGAACCGAGTGCAACAATGTTTGCACATGGGATCGGTGTAGTTGCATATTTTGATATTTGGCATAAACGCATTGGTCATGTTAATGTACAACGACTTAAATTAATGCACGCCCAAAATATTGTTGCAAGATTGCCTAAGTTCAAGGTTGCAGAAATGCATAAGGTATGTGAAGCTTGTTAATTTGGAAAACAGGCAAGGAAACCATTTCCTAGACATGTTTAAGAGAGTAAGAGGCGATTGGAATTAATCCACTGTACTAAAGCTGCATCTATTGGAGGCTGTCATTATTTTGTCACTTTTATTGATGACTATAGTAGAAAAGTTTGGGTGTATTTTATGAAAAAGAAAGTGAAGTATTTGGGCATTTAAAAGCTTTTAAAGTTATGGTTGAAAAAGAAACAGGTCTACAAATAAAATGCCTAAGGTCAGATTGAGGGGGAGAGTATCTCTCAAATGAGTTTGCAAGTTTCCTACAGGAGCATGGCATAAAGCATCAATATTCATGCAGTCATACCCCATAACAAATGGACTTGTAGAAAGGAAAAACAGGCATATTGGAGAGGTACCTCGTGCCATGGTTAACGAAAAAGACCTGCCCAATTATTATTGGGTTGAAGCAATTGCTACAACAGTCTACATAATGAACAGGACTCCCACTATAGCAATACATGGCATGACCCTAGAGGAGAGGTATACTGGTAGGAAACCATATATTTCTCATTTGAAAGTTTTTGGTTGCATTGCCTATGTTCATGTGCCAGATGAGTTGAGATCCAAGTTGGATCCAAAAGCTGAGAAGTGCATCTTTATTGGTTATTCTCTGTATTAGAAAGGGTATGGATGCTATAACCCTTCTATCTATGAGTTTATAGTGAGTAGAGATGTTGTTTTTTATGAGATGAGTAGCTAGTATAAACCAGTAAATGTGATTGATGATGTAGATGCACAAAATGGTAATGCTGCATAGAATTCACAGTAGCAATCACAAAACATTAGTGGACTTATAGTGTCCTCTAGTAGTGGTTCACATACTTCACCATGGATAGGCAGATTGAGATTAGGAGGATCTCCTCAAAGCAATGTAGATAGTGGTATGTAAGTATCACGAAAAGGAAAAGAGAAAGCAGATCAGCCCATGGTTGATGTGAATGTAGGTCACCCTTATGTGGATGGGGAATCCAGTGGCTTAGAACAGAGCCTTGATGATGAGTTGGGTATTCCTTCTATTGTTACACTTGGAGTAAGGAAGACAAGGGATGTTTTGAGAGCACCTGGTAGTGAGCCTATTTTGCACAGGTCAACTAGAGCTAGCTATCCTATGGATAGGCTGAAATATGATGGATTTATAGCCATTCACTATGCCTATATGGTCAAAGTGATACATGAACCAGAACCCACTTCTTTTGAGCAAGCCATGGAAAAAGAAAAATGTGAGAAAGCCATGGATGAAGAAATGGATGCCTTGGAAGCAAATGCTACATGGGAATTGGTGCCTTTGCCTAAAGACAAGAATGCAATTGGCTACAAGTGGGTTTATAAGGTGAAACACAATGCAGATGGTTCTGTGAATAGATACAAGGCAAGATTAGTTGTCAAGGGGTATGGATAGACATATGGCATTGATTATAAAGAAACATTCAATCCAGTTGCAAGGATGGCAACTGTAAGAGTAGTCATTGCTATGGCTACATCAAAGGGATGGTCTTTGCATCAGATGGATGTAAAGAATGCTTTCCATGGCGATTTGTAAGAAGAGGTCTATATATGTAGCAGCCACCAGCTTATGTTCATGCTGTTCATCCTGAGTTTGTTTGCAGGTTGAAGAAAGCCTTGTATGGCTTGAAGCAAGCACCCAGACCATGGTCTGACAAGATAGGACAGTATCTTGTCACTACTGGCTTTCAGATTTCCAAGGTAGATTTCTCACTTTATGTGAGAAAAACAAAGAAAGGCATTATGATGCTTGTCATTTATGTTGATGATTTGATCATCACAGGTGATAGTGATGAAGATATACTTCATGTGAAAATGCTATTGAAGCAGAAGTTTGAGATGAAGGATTTGGGAGAGTTGCATTACTTCTTGGGCATTGAGGTGATTAGATCCACAAGTGGGATATGGCTCTTGCAGAGGCAGTATGGATTGGGCATGCTGTCCAAATATGGGATGATAGGTTGTAAGCCTATTTCAGTTCCTTTGGAGCAGAATGTGAAGCTGAGCACAAATGCAGGTGAGCTTCTGGAAGACCCTACTATGTACAGAAGCATGGTAGGAAGTTTGATTTATATGACTATTACCAAGCCATATTTGAGCTATGCTATTGGTTTGGTAAGTCAGTTTATGCAGGCTCTAAGGAAACCGCATTTGGATGTAGCTAGACGCATATTGAGGTATGTGAAGTCCATATTACAGTATGGAGTATTTTATGAGACTGGGGTTTAGATACAGTTGCATGGATACACTGATGCTGATTGGGATGGTAGGATTTCTGATAGATGATCTACAAGTGGATATATGTTCTCTTTTGGGAGTGCTGCAGTCACTTGGAGCAGCAAGAAACAACCTACAGTTGCCTTGTTGAGCACAGAAGCTGAGTACATGGGTGTAGCAATGGCTGCATGTGAGGCAGCTTGGTTGCATAAGCTACTTTATGATATGCATCAGTCTACAGATGGGCCGGTTGTCATTTATTGTGACAACATGAGAAATATACACTTGGCAAATAACCCAATCTATCATGCTAGAACAAAGCACATTGAGGTGTGCATTATCACTATGTACGGGAGAAGGTTCTAGTGGGTTTTATTGATCTAGTTTATGTCAGCATAGAGGATTAAGTAGCTGACATATTCACAAAGGCATTGGGTGTAGAGAAGCTGCGCAAGTTTAGAGACCTGCTTGGTGTGCAGGAATTGGGATTGAGCTTGAGGGGGAGTGTTGAGACATCGAGCTCCACTCGTGATATGCCAGGGTGACCGTTGTGCATTTATGTCACCGACTTGTTAGCTGCAGATGCAGTTGGTACACCACCCATGAATAATAGTTGGATGACAGCTATCTTTATGTACTCTAGTTAGTGGCTCAGTTAGTATGCCACCTTAGTTAGCTGAGTTAGGTTTGAGACCTACATATAGGCTTCACCTATTCTTTTGTACTAAGAGAGTTCTTTTGGCTCACACAACTAAGAAGAGGAAAACTGTTTTCAGCCTCCACCTTTGTGTATATTCCCCCATTGTGTATGTGAGAAAGCTATAAGTCTGACTCCTTCCTTCTCTCCCACTCTCTTCACACTAAGAATAGTGGGGCATCTGGAAGATTGTCTTCCACTCTAGTAGCAAGCTCACCATTAGGGCTCCATTAGGGATCCAAGACATGTGATCTGTAATGAATTGCATATGTCCCTTTTTTACTACTACCATAAAATCAAATTCATGAAAAGGATAAGCATCCATCAAGTGATGCAACCTATCATGCATGGTGTATTGACTAAGTAGAGGAGGGCCCAATGATCAACGAAGAAGACAAACTTATTTGCTAACAAAGTAATGCCTCGACTATGCCAATATGCACCTTATTGTGAATTTTGAGGCATACATGGGAACATGAAACTCTAAGTCCTAGTTGGGCACTCACAAAATAGGGTTGATGCCGAGACAAACTTTAGGGTCTCATAAGACAATTGACATTCTTGTATCAAATAGAATATAATCAACAATTTGTATAGAGGGTGGGCATTAATCTCTACATAGTTATCAATAAATTAGTGGTAGTAGCCCATATGCCTAGTAAACCACTATACACCCTTTGCATTTGTGGTTGGGGTAAATTCTAGAATTAGTTTGATTTTGTTATAATCAGTGGAGATCCCATTCTTGGACACTACGTGTCCAAGTATTATCCCATGTTTCATCCAAAACTGGCACTTCAGTGGATTGAGGGAGATTCTATAGAGACATTTTTCAAACACCAATCTCAAATACTTAAGATTATCATCCCAATTAGAGTGAACACATAGATCATCCAAGAAAACTTCTAAAAAATCCCTCAAGTATTCCTGGAATGTGTTGAGAGATATGGTGCCATGAGCACATAGATTAAAGGGCAAAGGTATGTGATAAGGAAAGAATTAAAGTAGCCACCCTAAGATGTGGACTACATGATGTGGAGATGTGGATTGAGGATATCCACAAGGAGAGATGTGGATGAGAGGATCCCACATTTGACTATTCTAAAGGCTCTCTCTATATAAGAAGCCTATCATGTATTGTTGAGTACATGTTTTGCAATAGATTGAGTGTTTGCTATCCTATGTCTCTCTTGTGGTGTTTTGATCCCCCTTGATCCCTCACTTTGACATGGTATCAGAGCTTAGGTGCTCCACAAACCTAGGTAGATTAGTGAGTGTTCTACAAGCTTATGAGATTCCATGTGCCTCCACTATCAACCCTTAAGCAACATCTACTACGCCATCTTCAGCCTCTGATCGGGCACTGTTGCCACACATGCCATAGCAATTTGTAGCATCTGCACCATCTCCTCCTTGGCACAGGCACCCAATGATTCCTTGGATCAAAGACGAGAGGCAGAAGAAGAGATAGCACAAGCAATGGATTCTAGCCTTCGCTGATTTTGTATATCCGCCGTTGGGTCTAGTTCTACCTTCTTTTGCTTTTGTAGCTCATCCAAAAGCGTATGTTTTGGATGCCTGTGTTGCGGTTGAGTAACTTTAAGCACTGTAGATAGTCATACAGATGCTTGCATCGCCATAGCTGAGAGCTTGCAACTATTGATGGATTCGGCTCCTTTGCATCGCCAAAGCTGCGCTCCATCGACGGATTGCCATGAGGCTTCTCCAACTGTAGCAGCAATTGCTGTTCT
This sequence comes from Dipteris shenzhenensis, assembly GCF_047967505.1. Classification (NCBI taxonomy): domain Eukaryota; kingdom Viridiplantae; phylum Streptophyta; class Polypodiopsida; order Gleicheniales; family Dipteridaceae; genus Dipteris; species Dipteris shenzhenensis. The sequence goes on from NC_141610.1 coordinate 46,860,607, forward strand.
CGGTGCCTCCATCAAGCCTACAGAACAATGCAATGGACTATCCTATCTTCGTCCACCGGTTGTTCTTCTTCCACTCTTGCACCGACAGAAGCGCTCCCTCTGCTGAATGGGAAATGGATTTTTGCACCGACGGAAGCGCTCCCTTTGCTGGCTGTCTCGGCACTCTGCCTTTATTGAAGCTTCAACCTCTTTCATCTCCCGACATCGTTGGTCATCTCCGCCTTGCTGCTTGATCTTGGACCAGTTGCTTCTGCTGCTTCTTCACCCACTGCATTTGTTGCGAAGGTTGTTGCCTCCGGCTCCATCTCTACCTCGATCTCGCCACCATTGGCACGTCATCGCGCCCGCATCTTCGTCATCGTCGTTGTTACATCTTCTCTGCAGCTTCAAAGTTTCTTTGTAAGGTTTCCTAAGGTTCCCCAAAAATTGACATGTGGCAAAGATAAAACTTAACCACAGCCAGGGGTGGTTCAGTTAGTAGGGTGAAGTGCAGTTACTTGGACCATAGGTAGGTTTGTTTGAACTCTGGGTTAATTCAGTTTGGTTAAAAATGTGCCACGTGGCATAGGGCTATCTTAGCACAGTAAACCCTTGCCAAGCACAGTTTGTAAGTTGCATGTGAACAGCCTCTGCCACATCATCAAGGCCCCCTCTTCTTCACACAAACTTCGACAAGGCATAACTTCCAATCCAGGAGGAATTTGCACATGCTCCAAAAAGGAAAAATAACCGGTTTTTTGAGCTCTACGCGCTTGTCAACTCAGACTTTCTATATGCAATTAGACACTACCAGATTTGAAAGTATCATCAACTGGTAAGACCTTTGCAATGGCAATTCGCACCCCAACTGTTGAGAAGTTCACCGGGGAAGGATTTCACACATGGTCTACACAAATGAGATATCTCCTGATGCACCAAAAGCTTTGGAAGATTGTAAAAGAAGACATACCCACTGCACAAAATGATGCTTGGAAGGAAAAAGATGAAGCAGCACTATCACTCATTGGATTGCACTTGGGTCCAAACATAATTCATCATATAGACTCTAAAGATCATGCCAAGGATGCATGGGATGAGTTGAACACAGTGTTTGGTGCAAAAGCCAAAAACCAAGAAATCCATCTTAAGATTGAATTCTATGGTATGCACATGGGCTTCAATGAATCCATGGCACAATTTGTCAACAAAATCAAAAGCATTATGACTCAACTAGAGGGCATAAATGCAAAAGTAGGAGAGAAAGATGCACTTGCAATTCTCCTTAAAAGCATGCCTACAGAATATAGTGCATTGACAACCACTTTGAAGAATTTGCCAGATCCAAAGTTTGAAGAATGTGTATCATCTCTTCTCGAAAAAGAAAGAGAGTTGAAGGCATCGACATCGACATCGACATCAACACTCAATAGCTATAATGAAGAACAAGCACTATTTAGTAAAACATCAGTGAAATGCTACCATTGCGGAAGGATGGGTCACTATCAAAGTGACTGCAAATTGAAGAACAAACCAAAGTGTCACCATTGCAAGAAGCTGGGACACAAGGAAGAAGATTGCAGATTGAAACACCAACAAGTCAACTACGTGGAGTCATCATCAAGCCATGAGCCAAAAGGTGACATCAATGGAATGTATTGAGAAACCAAAACCCTTGCCAACCTTGCCTATATGTTTGTAATCAAACCTGACCACCTGAGAGTAGCTATGAAAGCACCCAGGGGAGGTATTGACATGTAAACCACACTTTACCACCTTAAGTAGCAATGCAAGCACTAAGGGGAGGTGATGGAATGTAACTCACATCTGACCACCTTGCAGTAGCCAAAGAATCATGGCACCAAGGGGAGGTGTTGAGAGATATGGTGCCATGAGCACATAGATTAAAGAGGGCAAGGTATGTGATAAGGAAAGAATTAAAGTAGCCACCCTAAGATGTGGACTACATGATGTGGAGATGTGGATTGAGGATATCCACAAGGAGAGATGTGGATGAGAGGATCCCACATGGTTTGACTATTCTAAAGGCTCTCTCTATATAAGAAGCCTATCATGTATTGTTGAGTACACGTTTTGCAATAGATTGAGTGTTTGCTATCCTATGTCTCTCTTGTGGTGTTTTGATCCCCCTTGATCCCTCACTTTGAGAGAATGTAGTAATCATTAGCTGTTGGAATGATGTGGGCTTGGATAAGAAAGGGAAGCAAAGGGAAGCAAAGGCATGACATGTTTGGAGTCACACCATCATTGGAGGAGATAAAGACACGAAACAAACAAAAAATAGATGAAGCAATGTTTGAGATTTCTTCTTTTGGAAGTGAGAATGATCTAGAATTTCAACTTGTTCCTGAAACTATCGGAGACTACACTATCTTGTTAAAGGTTTTTATAAGGTGTCCATTGGATGATAAGTGGCTACCATTGTTCCCAAAGACAAGTTCTTTGAGATTGTGCATGATAGAGCACATGAAGTCAAAGCTTCATGTGAAAGCCGCTACTAAAGGAGATGGTGATGAGCTTAAGAAAGTAGGCTGCCCAAGTAAATCAATGGTCTTGGACAAGAATCAAAGAAATCTAATTGGTTTTTTTAAACCAATCCAATCCACAGGTACTTAATTCAAGCAAAGGGCATTTGTATTTTTTTACAATGAAATTTTTATTGTGACTAATAGTTTTCACTATGTTTGATATGTAGACGCTTCCAATGCATCACGTTCAAAGTTGCCACAAAGACCTTCAAGTATACAGCTTTAACAAGTCTTGGTATTTTTTGGCATTATGGATTTGTTTTCGTCTTTCTTTTAATAATCATTATTCTATGAAGAGAACAATAGAATTTATGTACTATGCAGAGGAGAGTTTGCTTGCTACTCTTTGTTGGGGATTTTGGCAAGGATCATACAAGTTTAGAAACCACATGATCAATGTAAAGTGTTTCGTGGATGATAGTAGAGGAGGTGTGCATTGGACTTGCGAGCCAAGCACAAAGGCAATGATATTATTGGGAATAGAGCTTGTTGAGATCAATGGCACATTTCGTCACAATGATTGCAAGCGGGTAAGTTTGAAGGGAGTTTCCTTCTCCAATCTCCAGTGCTCATCATGTGCATCCATTCCCAAGGAGAGAGACTTTTGCATGCGTGTATATCGACACATGCACTCTAGAGAGGAAAGAGGATTAAGAGACACTAGAGGTGGTAGAAGATTGGATTACTTGACTCATTCTGAGATATTGAGGATTGCTAGGACTAAAAACATAATGGTTCGGTGACTCAAAAAAGAAATATGGTTCACAAGGACAAAGGTTGCTACTTTCAGTGTAAAGGTGAGGTGTCTTCAAGAAAATGTTTCTGAAGCCTTGGTACGAGGAGATGTAAAGAAGTTTTACACTGATATTGTGAATGCACATAAGCTTGGCTTATTTGAGCGGAATAAAGCTTTGTGGGACTTTTTCATCGACATCTCTCAAAACATAGGAAGAGTGGGTCAAGGAAAGCGATATTCTGATACAACAAAAAATCTTTTTGAAGTTGTAAAGATTTGGGGAGGTACAAGATTGCATAACTTTCTCTCCATGAATCTTCAAGGTCCACATCTTTCAACTACATCTCAGGCTATGAGAAAAGCTCTTTGTTATAGGACCAGATTGAGAGAGGATGTATTCAAGCATGTGGCAGAAACATATAAGCATCATATTTTGAAAAATGGGCTTTGCATGGGAAGTGTACCTGTCATTGTTGCTGAAGATGAGACTATGATCAAGAGGATGGTGAGGTGGATAGCAAGAGATGACCAACTTGTTGGTTTTTGTGGGAAGAAGATAGATCACACATGCATTTCAAATTTCGTAGTGCTTGTTGGAGATGGTGAGAATGGTTATCATAGAATTGTTCATGCATTTGAGCATAATGTGATTGCCCACTATGCAAGAGTATTGATTGCAAATCCTCTTGCTAAATGCTTGCCAAAGTTAGTTCTTCTTATACAACTAACTTGTAATAGGTTTGACTCTATGTCCATCAAGGAGCAATGGAAAGAAGTCAATTTGCATTGGAATATGTATGTGAAGGATGTGATTGGACCAATACTTGGTCATGCTTCTAATGGAGATTCAAGGCGAAGAAAGCTTATGGTTGAAGATTATAGCTCTCTTGCAGGTGTTCGATACTCAATCCCTTGGAAAAGTTGGCCATTCACAGCTTCTATGGAAGATGATGGAAGCATCATTGGATTACATGACCAAGATTATATACACAATGGAAAGAAGATGATTAATCCTCTAGATAATGCATATAAAAGATTAGTGCTTGGTAATGATCTTGTCACCTTGAATCATGTAGCCTTGGTATATCAAAGTTTCAAGGTTGATGATCATGGTTTGCAAGAAGGAGATATAGAGAGAAAAGATAGACAAAATTGGAGATCAGCACAGAGGATAGCCGAGCGTAAAGTTCAAAATTGTTTAGAGCTCTTGCAGATGGGATCCAATCATCGTCAAGAGCGAACACTTGGTACAAAGGTGTATCTCTCAATGGTGGCAGCATACATTGATATTTTTCTATCTCCTATGCTCAACTTGTATGAGCATGTGAAAGCTGTCGGAATGGTATCCTTCTTTTTCAGGTACAGAATTCATGTTATCTATTGAACATACATAAATAATTAATTGATATTGTATGTTCATGTTGTTGCTATGGTAGCACCATTATGTCTTATTAAACAAGTGACTTGTGATGTTTTATTAGGATTTGGCACATGTGGATCACAAAGCATGATGTATATAGGCTCAAGCATAACTTCATTAGTAGAGAAACTTTCATGGACATCCAATTGTCATCTCACTTTGTGGTTCTTCTCATAAAGATCTTCAGAGACAGATATAGTCACTTGGTAGTTCCCTTATCTTCTACGGGATCTGATGCTTGTGAGAACTTCTTTAGTAAAGTAGGTGGAATGGTTAGCAATGAGAGGTGTTATGATGGTTGTGACTTGTTGAGTAGTGCAGGAGCATTGAATAGAATTTCAAAGTTTCAAGCAGGTTCAAATCTAAGTTTTCCGATAGCTCACTCAAAGCAAGAAAATATATGGGTTGATATGAATCATGTGCCTGGCATTCCTTTGGCAAATTTAAATGACTACACAGTTGTGAGTACTGATGAGTAGATTGTATATGCATTAAAGGAGGGTTTAGCAGAAGCAAAGGTCATGTGTCGCGAGGTTGGTATGGAAGGTGAAGCTTCATGGGGTGCCTCATCGGAAGAAAAAGATATCTTAGAGCATCTTGAAAACAATGCACATGACAATCTTGAAGAAGAAGAAGTTTTATTGGATGATTTTGTTGGAGATGTAATCATGGATACAATATTGGATGTTGATGAAGAGGATACAATTACACAAAGTGAGCTTCGCCATGTCATGGATTCTATAGTTGACAATGAGGAGAATGTGGTGAGCCAAATATCACCTTTTGTGGAAGTTTATGGGAAGACTTTGTGCAAGAGCACACTTGTGAGCCAATTGAATGGAAATCCAACGTAAGGATAGATTAACAAGTGTAAAAAGTGGAGTATATTTCTGATTTGAGATGAAGTCAAAACCTCAAACAAGTACTTGTCTTGGAATAGGATCTGATTGTGTGGTTCTATTTGAAGATATTATACTTAGAGATAATACAAAGCTTTAAAAAAAAGGAAAGGTTGCAAATATTAGTCAAGGGGTCAAGAAAGGCATATGGTACCTAGGAAGAGTAATGAGTATGAGAATGAAGTTGAGAAATGGTATGAAAGAGACAAGGGGCCCTTTTGATCTTTTGGATCATCCTCCAAATGTGGAAATTCATCTAGCATGATATCAAAAAGCCAAAGGAAGTAGATGCTACACATATGATCTTGTTGATAATCAATCAGTGTCCTTGGAATCTATAATTGCTCTAACAAATTTGAGCTATGATCCAATATCAAAGAAATATCAACTTGATGCCAATGACTATAAGATCTTCAACGACTATGTAAGAGATACATAAGGTAATTTGAATCGCATAGAGTAAAATACCAAAGCTATAATAGTTTTAATGTGTTGTCCTTATGCATTAGTATTAAATTAATAATCTTGTTTTTCTTTGCAGGTTGAAAGCTGCTATGGATACATCATACATGCTACCAAGAAATGTCAAAGAACTTTTGTGGTCATCTAGTTATTGTGTAATTTGAGTTTTAGAGTCATGAACATTTATGACCATTTTGGGTGTAATATGAGTTTTAAGGTCATAAACTCTCTCCATCACTCATGCATGAAGCAACTTGTAACCACACTTGGCAACAGCCAGTAGTTTTGGGTCCATCTCACCCACCAATATGCAATAGAAAAGGCATATGGCTGCATTGGTAATCCTTTGATAGTGAAGAAAAGTATATGTATTGATAATCTTATGGTGATGAAGCAAAGTACATTGTAGCATTACAGTTTTGGAGGTATCTTCAACATGTATTTCATTCAAGGATATCTATGAAGGGAAGTACTTTAAACACATACATGTGATGCTTGTGTTGTTGCTACTCTTTGCTAAGTTCACTCATTCATGTGTACTATAATTTGTGACTACTAACTAGATTTTAATATCATGAGTTTCAAGGTGTTTGGTAAGAGGTTAAACCCAAGTTTTTTCTTAGAGAAAAAAATTAAATCTTTATTTTTTGTTTGATTTTTTTTCTTGATTTGTATTAACTGTAGTGTGGGAGGGGGGGAGTCAGCTCTCTCCCATGGTTTTGGTAGAGAGATCCAACTCCCCTTCTCCCAAAGAGAGCTTGGTGTTTGCTTGGTGTAGCCACTTTAAGTGTAAAGGGGTTCAATTCCCCTACTCTCTCTCCTCATGTGGTAAAGGGGTATGGGCTCTCAAAAACATTGCGAAACATACTTCGATGGTATCCAAAATATCATCATGGTAATTATCCAATGTTTAGTTGTTGCAATTGAATTGATTTAATGGATTTTTGAATATAATGTTAATAAGTGAATGTAAGTCTTTGTAGTATGATTTATGATCTTGGTGTTGGTCCTATTTATGATCTTGTAGTTTGGGGCCCTCACCATCGACAACAACGTTAGAGATTGCAAATCACAATGTTGGAGATGAGCTTATTTGAGGTTACATCATCCAAGCTTGATTCCTATCTACTATACTATTGAAAATTTCCTAGATTCATGATTATTTTAATTTTGGATGGTCTATATGTTATCATTGAAGATGCTTTTCAATTTGTACATGATAGTAAGAAATGTGGTCTTTTTAATAGCATACATGAACAAAGTTTTTTGTAATTTATGTATTAGTGGCATTGTCTAAGATAATACTTGGATTTTGTCTTAATCAATGTGATAATTTAGAAGACTACCACTTTGAATATTGCTAGTATATTGTGATAGTTTTATTGAGAAAAACAACCCTTTTATTTTGAAAGAATACTTGTCATTTGAAGGGTGTCATTTAAGAATTTAATTACTAAGACATCTCGTTATTGTATTCCCTCCCTCATGTGAAAGTGAATTCTAATATTTGTCATCATATTCTAAGATATAATACACCTTTAATCATCAAGTTTACTATAAGGTTAAATATTTATGCATTCTCTAGTGCCAATACATAAATCACTTTGTGATATGACCATTTTGATCATTTTAATTGCTTAGGATAATTATAACTTCTAAAAAGAAAGTTAGTATATGTTCTATGAAGACTTACATTTAAGAAAGGGGATACATAAAAAGTCATACATGTATATATCTTATAAGCTTAAATAGGGGGATATATTAGTCTCACAAGCTTCATAAAAAGGGGGTTTTTTAGAAGTCCTTGCACGCAGGTGACATGTCTTCTTTACTATGGGTGAACCCCCCGTGCTCCCTCTCCTCCCTCCCTGTTTTGCTTAGCTCTCCCCTTCCCTCTCTCACCTCCTCCCCTATCTCACTCACCTCCTCCCTCCTCCTCCTTCTCCTTCCTCTTCCTTCTCTTGCTCCTCCTCATCCTCTCATTGTTAATATAACCACAATTATTCTTTCTCACAAATCTCTTTGTTGGTTCCTTATGACTTGTGCTTCATCTAGTTTATATATATCTTGTGATTCATTTGAATATATATCCTAATATATTATAAATCCTAATACTAAGTAATTTAAATATGTCAATCATATTTGAAATTATTTTGAATTAAATATATTTATAATGTAACCTAATCCTAATCTAATTCTAACTTATATATTCTAATCTAAATTTAAACAATTATATTTTAATCCCAATACTAATCACACACACACACACCTCTCTCTCTCTCTCTCTCTCTCTCTCTCTCTCTCTCTCTCTCTCTATCTGTGTGTGTGTGTGTGTGTGTGTGCACGCGCGCGCGCGTGTGTGTGTGTGTGTAGAGAGAGAGAGATAGATATATGTATGTATGTATGTATGTATGTATGTATGTATGTATATGTATATGTATATGTATATGTATATGTATATGTATATATATATATATATATATATATATATATGTATGTATGTATGTATGTATGTATGTATGTATGTATGTATGTATGTATGTATGTATGTACACACACACACACACACAAACTCTACTGAGTCATATGCATTTTGGCATTTCCTACATATGCCCAATAATATTTTGTGATTAAGAATGTGTGAAATAATCTTTCATTTTACATTTAATAATTTCCTAACTTATAAAAAATGCTTTGCATTATCTCTAATGACTTGGATGACATTTTCCAAGCCCAAGTCCTCACCTACTTTGCCCAACTACTCCAACAATGTACTCTAGACTTGTCTTTTCATGGCCACGTGTGGTGATATACTGATGGACGACCTCACCTTTGTACATGACAACCATAATATGAATTAGAGATCCCATGGAAACATTCTTCAATCCATTCTTCACAACTATCTTGTCCATTCCATCATAGACCACTTGATGCATTGAAAATCCAAATCCTAGTCTTCCTATGGAAGTCATGGCCATTTCTAATGGGGGCTTTGCACCATTTTCAAAGGATAGACTGCATGAGAAACAGCCTCAAAAACATCTTGTTGCATTTTTTCTATCTGTTGTGATTTGAAATATGCTTCCAAGTGTGGTTTATGGACTCATGCATGAGGTTTGGGCACATGAATATATTGCCCATATTCCATAGATACATTCATGTAGCTTGACGTTTTTTTTATGAACCCACACTAATGTGATCAAGGATATCTACAATGAATTACCTAGATCTCATTGACAAGATGCCTCATATAGGATTATTGACTTGCTTTTATGTCATCCAAGATGATATCTACATCTTTTTATGTGCCCCACATTTTCATGTGACTTCCTCAACTCATGACCCAATACACTTTCCAATTTTCTTGTAAGGATATCGTAAGAAGTGTAGCCCATTGCTTGTGCATGATCCCATGAGATATCTCCCACAATTCTATAGTTCTAGTTATTATTCATTTTTTGACAAATAAACCATTGATGTGCCTCATCTAGTCTAGAGCCTTGATTGCTATCAAGATAGAAGGAGAAAATGTAAATAATTTTAAATTTTGATTCTAAATATCTATGATACATATTTTTGTGTTTGAACCTATATCATTTTCAACTTATGGATTATTAATAAAGCCACTTCAATTTCTCAATAATTTCTACATCTTATACATTTATAACATTTCTAAATTCCATGCAAGTTAGCTAGACCTTGACACAGAGAAACCATCCAATTATCTTGTCCCCTCTTGACATAATCGGATTCAGATTACAAATGTGGTGATCTACCTATCAAAATAGCCCCAAGATGGTGGTTCACCTTTTTAATGTCCCACTCTTTCTCAAGTAAGCATCTATGAATTTATCTCCACTGTGATGATGCAAGGCAATATGCTCTATCAATAAATGTTTAGTATATAACACACACTATTGTAGTAGCTACCAATGCTTGCATGGAATTTTACAATATCTTATGATTATACTTTAAAATTCTTTACACAGTATGCCTATTTACAATCTATTACATTCTATGTGAGACAACTAGACTTAAAGAGAGAAACTATCCAACTATCTTGTATATTACTTTTTAAAGAAGTGTATGGAGTTGAAAATGCCATAGAAGTGCCTATATTATCATGTATGATCATATCTAATGTAGTAATAAATGTTCGTATATTTGAAATCAAACACAATTTATGTGACTCATAGCATGTATGATTTGTGAATTGGTCCATGCCAATCCACACAACCAACTTCAATATGAATGGGCTGATCCACATCCGCATCAATGAGCCTCACTATTGGTTCAAGTCAAATTATCTCTTACATTACAAGTTCTTTCAGGTACGTGTAAGAAAAAATTTTAACCGATGCATAGATCTTTCTTATAGAGAGTAGTACTTGTTACATGTAATAGCCTTGTATCACTTTTAACAATATGATATTAACATTAAAACATCTAATCAATATTTTCAAATTATGGAACTAAGCCTTTATATATCTATAAAATAATTTCAATGTGCTACTACAAACTCTACAAACTACTTTTAAAAACTCTACAAACTACTTTTAAAAGCAGTTATTTGCAACTAGAGCTAAGAAAAACATTAGACATTGTATCTACTTATAAAAATTATATACAACTAACATCTAATGAACAATTAAAAACTATTTTTACCTAGCCAAGAACATTGAAACATAACATCTTATATCTAAATGTGGGTTGATACAAGCAAGCAAAAGCAAGGTACACAGTCGATAAAAGATTCTTTTAGAAAGGATAGAATAAAGCTCACAATTTTGATCTAAATATTTATTAATCCTTTAGGTATTCTCTTTTGGTGTTTTCGATATTTGCACACTCACTCAAAGAGCACTAGATTATGAAAAAAAGTAACAAGTACAATGGTGGTGTAATACTATATAGGTAACATATAGCTCATGGTGGTAACACACATATATATGGTGGTGCAATAATATATAGGTAGCATATACCTCATGGTATGTCTTTATTATCAAAATAAATATGAATCGTGGGTCTTTAAACAAAAAGGCATTTATTACGAAAATACATTTAAAACCTTCTTAAATCAACAATTTAAATTTATTGACTTAAATCTCCCATAAATCTCTGCTATAATTAGTTCCTCTCTCTACAAATCAAATCATAGTCAATTGTTGGAGGAGCATGCTATCATTAGTACAGTTTCTTGATGAGGATCCCCTCCTTTGCTACCATCAATACACAACTCCCCCTCATCTAGGGCTTCACTTGACCTCTTTGTTTCCCCTTCCATCTCACGTCTTTCTCCATATGTTCGTATTATGAAGGCCAAGAAACTTTTTATGCACAATGGACATTGCAAAGAGATTCACCCACTAGAAGGCAAACTTATTCAATAAATCCCACAAAAGTAACCTATTTGTAAAATTAAATATTCGGAGGAAGACCAATACCAATTTTTGAGGGCATGGAGCCATTGATAGATATACTTTGTAAAGGGTTACGAGGACATGATAGCATACAAACATTCATTTTTAGAATTGACAAAAAGGACTTGTTCCTTTCATACTTTCCTTGTATGATTCGATGACTTATATCACAAGGGCTCCTTTTTTTGGATGATTAGTCCGATTGATTCCCATAGATATCCTATGGATTTCATTGGAAATTATACACAAGAAGAGTCATTTTAGCTCTTCATGGAAAGGATCATGGTAAGATCATCCAATTAGCTTTTCAAATACCTACGGTTTGTTAGTTGGTTTATGGGATCCATTCTCTTCAAGCCTAATGAGAAGGGGAGGAGGAGTTGCAAGGTTAAGACATGCTTTTGGACGTGGAGTGCGAGGAAGCATGGACATTTGAGACAAATGCTTGGAATACCAAAGTAGACTCAACACAATGCCCCAAAGAGTGTGGGCTTCATTCGGGCTTCATTCCATTATGGGGTATTTATACAAGTTGGAGAGGTTCTCTCTCTGCATGTAAGAATTGTAACACAAAGTTAATCACATTCTCTTTCTACATGTAGAAGTCGTATGTAGAAGTTGTAACACAAAGTTTTAACACAAAGTTGTAACACATTCTCTTTCTACATGTAGAAGTAACACAAAGTTGTATCACAAAGTTGTAACACAAAGCTGTATCACAAAGTTGTAACACAAAGTTGTAACAAATTCTCTTTCTAAATGTAGAAGTCGTATGTAGAAGTTGTAACACAAAGTTGTAACACATTCTCTTTCTACATATAGAAGTCGTATGTAGAAGTTGTAACACAAAGTTGTATCACAAAGTTGTAACACAAAGTTGTAACACATTCTCTTTCTACATGTAGAAGTCGTATGTAGAAGTTGTAACACAAAGTTGTATCACAAAGTTGTAACACATTCTCTTTCTACATAAGTTCATGTTGGCAAAGAGTCAACATACTCCCGGATCCATTTTATTACCCATCCTCGGGTTATGGCTGATTGCGAGCATGTACCTAGGTTGCCATGCTTTTAGTCTAGTGGCTATGGAACTTGTGTCATGCCAGTCGATCCTGCTATAAAGCCTTAGCACCATACAATTTTTGTGCAATTTCCAGTTAGCCTGTATCCACCATTTGCTCGAATAGAGATATGTGGCGTGCCTCTAAGAAGATCACTCTTTGATAGAGCCGGCTTGTAATCTGAGCATCAACCCTTTCATTGGGATTAAAGATGAGTGGAGGCAAATGGGAATCAAGGTAACATGGGACCTCCAGAATAAATTCCAATGTTTTACAAAATATAGCACTTTGGCGAAGGAAGCAATCAATGTTGCCACGCATTATTTGTTCATGCTGCTGAAGTGCTTGGACCATTGTGCCTTGGATATTCCATTCTACACTAGAGTAGGGTTCGATCATTGGCCAATTAATGACTCGATCTTTAGCCAAAGTGTGTATGTTGGCTTCCCATTTTTTACGCCGTGGAACTGTATAGAACTTGGGATGGGTTCTGAGACATGGAGGTGCCCGTAAGTACTTCTTTAAGAAGATAACATCAAAGAGCTTAGGACGCGGTGCCAATCAGGTTGTGGATCCAACTTGCTAATCCAACCTTCACTAATTTGATGTTGACGAAGGTTGGTAGGAAAGTTGTCCAGGGTCCATCCACCTCAAGTTTTCATATCAGGACATTTGCTCCAAAATTCCTTGATGGGGTTACTGGGAAGTGGTATTTCATCAAAATCATACCCATCATTGGAACTTGGCATGGGCATATGAATAGGATTATCCAAATCCTGATATTCAAAATCAAATACTGTGTCATTTTCTGTTGATGGAAGCATCAGAAGTGTCGAAGGTGATGATGGGGCAAGGAGAGAATCGGGGGACATTGGGGAGAAATATGGCAGAGTGATAACTGTGGTGGAAGAACTGGGCAAATGGTTTGAGTAGCCTGGTAATCCTCAAGGGTAGGATTAGCAAGGGAGGGGAAAAAGCTAGGTGTGAGGGGCTCGTAAGTTTGTGAGTGTTGGGTTAGTTGAAAATGGTGAGAGGCATGAGCAAAGAGACGATGGAGGGAATAGATGTTAGGATGGAGCTCAGGGAAGGTTAAGAGGGTGGTAGCAGCAAGGGTAAGTGAGGTCATGATGTTGGCTGAAAGAGTCGTTAGATATGGGAAGTTGGATGTGAGATAGGCCTTGTCATCTTTTGACACTTCTTTTTGCTGGTGTGATGGGATGATCAGCTGCATGGGTGGGATGTCGGTTATGTCGTGCCATGCAAATAATAGGGATGGCCTTTGTAGCAATGGCAACAAACCTGAATAACCCTGAGGGGAGGACTACCCATGAGATAGACATATGCAATGAAAGCATCCGTCCTGAGTGTTATAAACCCGACATGTGTAGACAAGCAGAAGATATTTTTCTCATCTTCAGACAAGTCTTGGCAAATTATGCGCAGGGTTTTAGTCCCGATGGAATGTTCCCAGTTGATTGTTGGATGAGCAGATATGATCTTGATTTGGAGTTGCTTCCATTGGATAAGCACGCATGTGTTGAGGTGATCTTTCACTTGTAGAGCAGCCACAAGCTCTTGGTACACCACTGTTGTGCATTGTACTGGGGCATCATTGGTGTTGTCTTCCAATGCCTCATTGTTGTGTCATTGTTGTGCACTAACAATTGGAGTTGTGCATCTCATTCATTTTTTCTTTGCATTGATGGTAGATGGTTGTGTATGCCTCCTTAAGCTTTCTCATTTGCAAGGTGACCTTTGCCTGTTGAGGAATGTCTTCAGTGGTATTGGACCATTGGTCCAAGACTTGTGCTTGTGAAGTGCTAGCCTCTTGAATGGTAGCAAGTTGGTCTTTTAAGATTCTGCATTCCCTTGTAAGCTCATCAATGCTGAAGGCACGTACTGCCAAAGATTATTTCATGTCTTCAAGCTTGTCTTTGCAATCTTGGAGCTCTTCTTCTTTGTGAATTAGAGTGAGTCAAGCTTGTGCCACTACCTCCGTCTGTTGCGCATGTGCAAATGTCAAGGAGTTATAGTAGGTCTATAGGATTACCGTTGCTTCTACTGCCATAGTTAGCTGTGTTTGACTTTGGTGGAGGTTGGAGGACACATCCCTTACTGCCTTCTCTTGAGTTTGGAGAGCTTGGTTCATGCGCACTTCTTCTACCTCCTTCTCATCTATCTGTGCCCGAAGTGCCTTGACCTCTATGGCGATTGCTTGGAATTGGTCTTCGATTTCTGATGTAGTCTACCTTTCCAATTCTCTTGCATATTCTTCCTTGGCCAAGCTAGTGAATAGTTCTGACATTTGGATCATTTGGCTAGCTTGATGTTGGAGAATGGCAGACAGTGATGAGGTCTAGTGATATTGCTGATACAAGTGGTGCCCATGTAGCCATCTCGATGATTCTATAGTACTTGGGGGAGGTTGTTCCAATGGCATTTCAATCCCTTGTGTACAATAGTCATACTGCTGATTTGGCACTAGCTCCCCTTGTGGCTCATCGACTGGCATGGCGTCGATGGGCGGTTCGAGTGCTGATGTAGTCTCTATGGATCAGTGTGCCCTTAGTGAGGAGAGACTATACTTCGATAAGCTTTGCATCAGCAAACTGTTTAGGGTATTTGCCACCTTGTTTTGGCAGTGAGAAAGCCCTTTGAATGACTGTATTGTCGAGGATAATGTTGAGTGGGCTCTGCTATATAGTGATTGTACTGTACTTGACATCCTTTGCAATACTGGAGTAGTAAGAATGGAGAAAGTCCTTGATGTAGGTGGTTAGGGTAGGACTGTCCTCCAAGGATTTGAGGCTCTCATGCAAACTGCCTAGACCCCGTTGCTCTAAGTAAGATGTTGCTTCCTAGGAAAGAGCATAAGTTGATGTGGGTGGCCATACAAGTTCCAGTGATTGGGCCTTGTCAATGGCTGTGTAGGCCGGTTGTGACTGGGGTGGCATTTGTTCTACTTGGTCATGCACTGAATCTTCTTCGGAGCTATCGCTTTGGACCACGAATGCATGTGGTCTCTGTGGTTGAGAGGATGTAGATGGCTGTGAACTCTAGAGGGGGTCCCGTGGTTGAGGCGGTGGGCTCTTTCTATGCATTCTCTTTAGTGGCAACATCTTTTTTGAACCTGCATCCATGTGCATGTAGTGTACCATTGATCATCAGATTGATTGGCATGCTGGTATGACCTTTTTGTGTGTGTGTGTGAGAGAGAGATCTTATTTTTATACATGCTTTGAGAGTGTGGAATGAAAGTGTGTCGTACAATTATTCATGCAATCATCTATGTGTCTAAGCAAAAGTGTGTGAGTGTGGGGCATCTGAATTAGGTGACCACATTTTCGTATAAGAATCTTGCTGTGCTTCTGGCATCTGCCTTTCTGACTGCTTTAGCTTCAGCCCATTTTGTAAAGTAATCAGTGGCCACAATGATGTAGCGTGCCTGTGTTCCTTTTGCTACTGGATGTATGGAACCCACATAGTCAATCCCCCATTTTTCAAATGGTTTTTGTGCAACAATTGGTGTTAGGGGATTGAAGTCTTTGTGTTGTGGTTTAATAGTCTATCGGCATACATCACATCCTTTTACATATTCATAGGCATCTGCCCACAGTGTTGGCCACCAATAGCCTGCGAGGAGAACTTTTCTTGCTGTGGCTTCCCCTTGGAAGTGTCCTCCTGCAATGCCTTCATGGACTTCACTCAAGATTGGCATGATCTCATGAGGCATTACACATCTTCTTAAGATCTGGTCCTTGCCCATCTTGTACAGTTGTCCTACAATGAGTTGATAGGCTGCAGCCTTTAGAATCAATTTTCTGGCATCTACTGCTTTCATGTCAGGGGGTGGTCATCCTACCATCAAGTACCCAATGATATCTCCACACCACTCTGGAACAGCATCTATTTGAACTAGTGTGGCATCTGGTAAGTTGTCTTCTACTCCAGTGGCTTCTTCTCCTGACTTGACACGAGACATGTGATCGGCAATGTAGTGTTGGGCACCTTTGTGGACCATGATTTTGAAGTTGAATTCTTGAAGCAAGAGGAGCCATCTGGTTATTCTTCCTCTTGTACACGAACGGTTCTCAAGATAAAGCAATGCTTGATGGTCGGTGTAGAAGACAAAATCATTTGCCAGTAGATAGTGCCAAAATTTCTTTACACTATACACCATTGCTAGGGCTTCTCTTTCTGTGGTTGTATAGTTGATCTCTGCATCATTGAGTTGTCGATTGGCGAAGTACAAGGGGTAGTCTTTCTTATGTTCACCATGACACAGCACACTCCCAATTGCATAGGAGATGATTTGCTTGAGATTGTTGTTGAAGATGTGTCATCCAACACTCTAGGCAGAATTGGTTTAATAGCTCATGTCCCCACGTTCACCCTGACTATAGTGTCTCGATTCTAGATTGTCAGTCTATCAGTTCCCCAGTCATGGAGGACTGATGCTTCCCATAACCAAGGACGTCCCAGTAAGATTTGATAGGATTTTTTGGGGAGATCCAAGATTGTGAATTGAAGGGAAAAGCAGACTCCTGCGATCTTTGTGGACACGCCATTCACTATCCCCAAGGGTTTAGCCCGTGAATTATCGGCAAGGCGTATGTTAAAATTAGCCTTTTGCATTGGTGGGAGACCCCATTCTTCATAGAGCTCCTTGGATAGGACATTTACACCTGCTCCACCATCCACTATGGTTGGACTTCATTATATGCCTTGTGGATCAAAGGCACAGTAATGTTGTGTATGTCATCTCTCTCACCCATCTGCACAGGGATATCTTCAATGTCGTTCATAGGTGGAGGGGGATTTGCAAGTTCAACCCATCCTTTGAAACTCTCCCAGAGATTGGGACAATTCCGTAAGAGGATTCCGATGGGAATTGACACAGAGCAACTCAAGATGCTAGAGAGTGTGGCTCCTTCAAGTTGACGTGGCGGTACATTCTATTGTGGAGTCTATTGTTGGAACAAAGGCTCGAGTACATTATCAATACTTTGTGGGGCCAAGTCATGGATTGGGTCTTGAGCTTGTTTCTCAGCCTCAAATTGAGCTTGTTCATTTTGTACCCATTGTTGAAGTGCCTGAAAACGAGCCTTCTCCACCTCTGCATTTGGATATGGAGCTTATTTTATCTGAGGCTCGGGAGTTGATGTGGATGAGCTCGGCTGCTCATTGCTTGGTGGAGGTGGAGGCACTTGTTCTTTCTTTTTAAGAAGCCTCTTTAGTTGGATTGGAATGTTAGGGTCCTTGGTGGCCTCTTTCTGTTGGTGTGCAATTACATTTACAGGTTGTGATTTTACACTTGCCGGACCTCGACTTTGATGGTCCACCCCAATGATGCCGATGGGGATGTCGGGCTTAATTTTTGTTTGTTCTGGGACCCTATTTTTCATGGGACAATCCATACAGGCATGTCCTATGCCACAATCTCTGCAGAGTGGTTGGAAAGTAGCTGGGCTACCACGATGAGGGCACTCTGTGATTCGGTGATTTTCTCCACAACCGTAGCACTTGATTGGGGTGCGATATGTGTTGGGACATACTTGATTTGCATAAACTGGGATTAGACCCTCTGCACCTTCTACATAGTACACTAGGTACTTTGCTTCATACTCAAATAATGAGTCTACTTCCTTGGCTTGTAATTAATGTATTGGAATTGCCTGAGGAGCTGGGTTTGGTGCTCTTGGATATGGTCGTGGATTTGGATTCTTGAGGAGTTGTGGGACTTGTGTCTGAACGGGTACAGGATTTAGCCTTGGAGTTGGGGGCACTTGTACAAGTGCCAATTGCCTGTATATTGGCATGGGTACTACTTGGTATTGTTGAGGTCGAGGCGGGTTGTTGCGCATGTTGAAGATACAACTGTTCTCATCATGGCCACCGACGATGCAGATATGGCACCACAACCTTGGTGGTGGATTTGATTGTGCAGTGATCTTGGCTCTTAGGACCGGACACTCATTTGCTGTATGATTGGCCATGCAATGTGGACACCAGACATTTTCTTGCCATGGATATGTCTGAGTTGGCGGCTGAGACAAGTGAAGTTTTTGTTCCATGGCTTGCATAATGTCTTCTTTTAGCTTTATGGTCATGGCCTCTAGGCGATCTTCATTTGATGTTTCGACAGTGTCCTTTGATTTACCCTTTTTCAAGTGCTTATCTCGTGTATTAGACCTGTCGTCATCACTACTAGTGTCTCAGTCAATCATGCCATCCTCGATGTCAATGGTTGCTGCATGAGCAGCACTGAACGTTTCATAGCTACTTATCTTTTTCATATCCTTTCGAATTTTCTTTCTTAGACCTGCTATGAACCATGCCATGAGATACTTTGCATCTAGGTGTGGGTCACATTTGGTGATTAATCTCTTCATCTTACCTAGGTACATGCATACATCTTCTCGTCGACCTTATTCGAGCCTTCTTAGTTGGAGAGCGGGATCATGTTGTAGCCTCTCTGTCTGAAAGTGTCGTTTGAATTCTATTTGAAGTAGGTCCCATATGGCGCGTTCTTCCATGAGAAGGTCTATGTACCATTCAGATGCTTCATCAATTAAGGCCATGGGAAACCAAGCCACCTTGGTTTCATGGGATTGGGAAGTTCCAGTTTTCCCAAGGGGCGTCGACCTTGATTGTTGTTATTTCTTCGATTGAATAAATTGTCAGCCTCGACATCAAGGTCAATATCCCCATCATTGTCATGATAGCATCCAGCCATGTTGGGTCGTGGAGGAGTTAAAGGGAGTGGTTGAATCTCAGGGGGGGATTTGGGGTAGAGGATTGGTGGGGGCAGTTGTTGCAGCGGAGTTATATGCATATGTAGAAGTTGTAACACATTCTCTTTCTACATGTAGAAGTCGTATGTAGAAGTTGTAACACAAAGTTGTATCACAAAGTTGTAACACATTCTCTTTCTACATGTAGAAGTCGTATGTAGAAGTTGTAACACTTTGGGGCATTGTGTTGAGTCTACTTTGGTATTCCAAGCATTTGTCTCAAGTGTCCATGCTTCCTTGCACTCCACGTCCAAAACCATGTCCTAACCTTGCAACTCCTACTCCCCTCTCCTCCAACCTTGCAACCCATCCTCTCCCTCTCCTCTTCCCTCCTTCTCCTTCCTCCTCCTCCTCCCTCCTTCTCCTCCTGCTCCCTCCTCCTCCTCCTCCTCTCTCCTCCTCCTCCCTCCTCCTCCTCCCTCCTCTCTCTTCTTTCCCCCATGCTCTTACACCTTCTTCCTCTCCCACTCCTATGCTCCCCCTAAACCCTTTGTTCCTCATCCCTTAAACTCCATGATCTACGAGGGAGACGAGTTCTCCACCATGTACTCTACCCTGAACCTTGGATCCTCCTTCTAACCCTAGACTCCTTCTAAACCCTCGAACCTCCTTCTAAACCCTGGAACTCCTTCTAAACCCTGGAACCTCCTTCTAAACCTTGGATCCTCCTTCTAACCCTGGACTCCTTCTGAACCTTGGAACCTCCTTCTAACCCTAGACTCCTTCTAAACCCTGGAACCTCCTTTTAGACCCTGGAACTCCTTCTAAACCCTGGAACCTCCTTCTAACCCTGGAACCTCCTTTTGAACCTTGGAACCTCCTTCTAACCCTGGAACCTCCTTCTAACCCTTAAACTCCTCCTAAACCCTACAACCCCCAATGAAGGCGAAAGCCTTCATTACCTCAACCATGATGATACACGTTCCTTTTACACATGCATGCACTTTGTTTGCTTACCACACTTAAGCCTACGTCTCTCACTGGAACACGACTCAAGGTCCTAAGCTACACATATACTACAACTGACAACCCCACTATATTTGTAGGTGACAAAAAGCCTCGGAACCCTGCATACTGAGAAAACTACATGTAGAAAGAGAATGTGTTACAACTTTGTGATACAACTTTGTGTTACATCCCATATGAGTATTCACATCAAATCTCATGAAGAACAATTGCAAATTGACTATGTATCGGTATGCTATGAGTAAAGGGCTTGAGGGAGGAACTTTCATGACAAGCAGCATGGTAGCCACAAGCCTTATTTTTTGGGGGATGCATTTTTAACTCCGGGACTTTTACTAGCATTGAGATCACACAGAGGTGTTAGATGGATCACATAGGACAATATTGACCTGTGATGTTTTAGCATATCAACTTTCCTACTTAGAAAAGTACTTGCAACTTGGGACATTTTATCCATGGGACTTATATGAGCATCATGTTCCACCAAGAGCTGTTAGATGGATTCCAAACATGTCAATGTTGACTTTGTAATGTTCTAGCATATCACTACTCTTGCTTATTAGAAAAATTGCTAGCACTTTTTAGTGTGATAATGACCTACAAGCTTCTTTTATGTTGATGGTGTCCTACAACTTCACCATTGACATCTTCTAGGAAAGAAGAGATGGACAACATTCACTAATGTCTAGCTGTGGACCTTGATGAATGGAAAACAACTTTGTGCCACCATTCAATGATGTGATAGACTTGGAGTCTTCCTCTATGAGTGTGGACTAGCAAGACAAACCAAATTGAAGGTGATCTTGCAAGCTATTATGAAGAAGAGTTATGCACCTTTGCAAGAGGGGATGAGGGAGGTGTGAAGGTAATTCATGCTAAATTAGACACACTGTGCCATGATGTGGTGACAATGGCTCTACCAAGGTTAGTGCAAAAGCTAGCTTTGAAATCGAGTATCACTTTTAGGTGTTGGTCTCAGTTGAGGTAAGCTAGCTCTACTTAACAATATTTTTTTTGCTTCTTAGATCATAAGGTAAGAAGAAGAACAATACAAAGGTGTAATATATTGGAAATGGTATGCTCAATTTTCTCTTGATTAAGGGCCATGTGTGATCTAGGAGATTACTACAGTCAATTATTAGAACACCATAAGAGGTAAAGTGTGAAAAACCTTGCATTTTGAGAATTTAGAAATTGGCTAGATTTCATTAAATTTGGGAATTTTCAATGATTTTGGGAATCTTCCATTAATTTTGGGAAATAAGCTGATTGTGAAAAACTTCATAAATTGTGGGAAATTTCATAATTTTGGGAATCCTCCATTAATTTTGGGAAATAAACTGATTGTGGGAAATCTCATTAGTTCTGGAAACTAAAATATCATGGTGACAATGTGCATGAAGCATTGCTAGGTATTGAAAATAACAAACACCATTTGTTGTTGTTAATAAATATTATTTGGGGATGTAATGGATTGCTAGAGGTGTTAAACACCAATTTGTGGTGTTAATAAACACCTATAAAATGAACTATGTTAACATCCACAAGTACAACCGCCCAACGCAGAGGGTAATCAATGAGTAAAGGTGACCAAGCAAAATGATTGACTTCAACAGGACAAGCTCAAGGGAGTTTGATCCCCAATTACACCAAGGCCAACGATTACAAGCAATGTGCACACGGAGGCAGTATAGCTCAAACTCAGGGATTTTGATCCCCAAATACCCCAAGCTTGCCCAAAAGTCCAAAGATTCCAAGCAATGTGCACAGGTTGTACGTTCCAGTTGCCCCTGCCCAGAACATGGAGGTATTGGAACAAGGAGATGCACACTTCAGAGTGCATACGCCTTGCACTGTTGAGATACACATCCACAAGAAATAGTGATGCCAATGAAAATAGCCATGAAAGGAGTATAGCTCAAACTCAGAGAGTTTGTTCCCCAAATATCATCCCGGGAGGGTTACCATTAAGTGTCCTGATGAAGCTGAGTCTCGCCACTCCACGTTTGAGTCTCATGCACCATGCATGACCCCAAACATGTGAAGGTGTAAGGGTGCTCAAGGAGTTTAAGCCCCAAATCACCCAAGCCTAGGAGTGGCAAGGCTAACACAAGCGCTATTTGGAAACTTGTTAGGATCACCTCCTAATACTAGGTTGTCCCCATCTAGAAACTCAATCTAGCTCAGACGACACGGAGAGTCTTGAAGGAGTGATGCAAGACCCCATGGCTCCAAGGGCATCAGAATCCCCCTTCACAAGTGTAGCCTCTCCCAACCCTCCTCCTCCTTCGCTTGCATCCAGGCTTAGGGGTATGTTCTCTAATATGTTTGGCCGCTTGGGAAGAACAGAGTTGATAGACATGGAGAACCCCTTTGCTGGCATGTCCGCAGGAAGGGAGGGCCATTAACATACAGTTCTTGAGCCACAAATCGGGCCAGACACTACTTTCGCCAGTCGAGGTTCCTCCTCTTACTCCCCTCAGTGGGAGAACATGGATGGTGAGGATCCATGGATGAGGGAACTCTGTAGACAAGACCCAAGTCGAGGGGATGCTAGGAACTTCTAGGGTGGAATGCCTTATGACCCTCTGACCACCCCAGTCCCACTAGCCTTCGTCAATTTTGGAACACCGCAGTTTCCACCCTACCGCCTGCAGCATGGGACCAATACTACCATGCCCCAAGACCCCCCACCACCGGGAGTCCATTCCTTCCCACCTATATTGGTTGCGCCAATGAATGCAGGCATGGGTACTTCTATACCAATGCTGACACCATCAACTACATGGACACCACCACCTGGGCAAGGCCTAAGGCTAGCCCTACGACCCATCAGGCCCACAACCACACCACCCCTGCTAGTTGCTCAAATGATGTTGACTGATGAGGCTATGTGCATTTTGGTGAATGCCCTAGGAAGGGGGGCAACACGACCGCCACCTGCACCAGTGTTCCCTACAAGGATGGCAAATCCCTCAAGGAGCCGTCCCATAGACATTTTCCAATAATACAGTATAGTTCTATAGCTTGCAATTAATTTAGGATTTGTGGTCACCAACCCGATGGCTAAATGCTGATAATAGATAAAGAGAACCAACCTAAAGGGGATTGTTTTAGTATAGCACTTTGCAACAATACGATCCATTTTGGGATAGCAAGGTGGAAGTGCAAGATAAGTGGTTGCCAGTGCAGTGGTTGATTGCACACTAGGATATTAATCGCCACTAGCATGGTGGTTTGCCTCTATTATTACAAGATGAATGACATGAAATTCATTCGTTTAGGATTTATGGTCGCGGAGGATTTGTGGTCACAGCCTGGTGGTTGAAATTTGACAATAGTTAAAGAGAAACAGCCTAAAGGGGACACCATAAACAAATGCATTTTTTAATATTTCACCAATCCGGTGGTTGAAATTTGACAATAGTTAAAGAGAACTAGCCTATTTGTGGGAGCTATTTTCCTTGTGTGCAACCAAGGAAAATGCAATTAGATCCCATGACATGCGATTAGATGACTAAAAACAAGCACGGTGGTTGTTTGGAATATACTAAAAACAAGCATGGGGTTAATCTATTCATTTGGGATTCACAAAAACAAGCACGGTGGTTGTTTGGGACACATGATGAGAATCTAGGTGGCCAACAACTAATGTCGGTTCAGCCACACTGGTGTTTGAGCTGAACCAACCATGATTGCATAACATTCCAACCATCGGGATGGTTTAGTAATATAACAATGTATTGTTATTCTGTTGCAAAATATATTGATGTTACTTTTGGTTCAACCACACTGGTTTAGGACAATCACATAACTGGTGTTTGAGTTGAACCCCAACCACGGTTGCATGATGTTCCTAGCACCTCCTAAATGAAGAAATAAGGTGTTTCTTATGAACTCTAATGGGCATAGTCTCTGTACTTGTCGAAGAGAGACTGGGTCGCCTTGCATGGTATCGTCATCCACTGGACCAACAGCAAAAATACCTAGTCCCTCTTTGCCCAGCATCTCTCTTTGCACTTGTAAGATAGCTTGAGCCTCGACATGATTTAGCTGGTCTACTAAATCAACCTCTTGAGGCACAAAAGCACCTTATGGGCCCTCTTGGACTGGAGGTTGTTGCTCTGGTTGGGGAGGATCTTGTGGGAGAATGTTCTCTAAGTTCTCTCCCTCCATGCTCATACTTAGCCTAAAAAATGACAACAAGATAAAATTAATTTGTAACCACAAATAATATTAAACCTATACAAATATTATTTAAATATTTATTGTCACATCATTTATCAGTCTAAGAAATGCAAGCAGTCTAAGAAATTACTTAGGTATAACCTCTCAACTCAAGCTCAAGCCTCAAATCATGTAACATACTATAGAAAATCAAAACACAAAAAATGACCTGGGTATAACCTAATCGTGGACTTCACCATCTAACACTAGGATTCAACTACAACACACAACTATCAAGGGACAGCTGAGTGCCAAACTAAGTGTCTAAAAGCACATCGCATGATTTCTAACTTAGGTTGCAACACACAACTATGCAGGGACAGTTGAGTGCCAGACTAAGTGTTTAAGACAACGTCGCATGATATCTAACTTAGACTGCAACACACAACTATCAAGGGACATTTGAGTGCCAGACTAAGTACTTGAAAACATCTCTAAACTTAGACTGTAACACACAACTCTCAAGGGAGAGATGAGTGCCAAAATAAGCATCTATGAAAACATCACTAAGCTTGGACTGTAACACACAACTCTCTTAAGAGAGATGAGTGCCAGCCCAAGAGTTCCTACAAACAAACATTTTTATACAAACTGAGACTACAACACACAACTCTCTTAAGAGAGATGAGTGCCAATCTCAGGTAAAAGATAATTATTTATATTATAATTAAAATTGCAACACACGACAAAAACAGACTGCAACACACAACTCTCGCAAGTGCCAGCCTGTCTACACACTTAAATACAATACAAAACAAATATTAAACAATTTAAAAAGACTGCAACACACAACTCTCCTAAGAAAGATGAGTGCCAGTCTTAAACAAAACAAGAGAGAGAGAAATATTGATTACTAACGAAAGACTATAATAAAAGTAAGGTGCAGTAAGGTACCTATGATGAGAGCTGGTAAGTATGGAAGTAAGCAAGAGGTAGGAGGTAGGCAACCAAGAGGTGGCAGGTAGGCAAGCAGGTGGCTCAAGAATACAACTGGATGTATTCATACGAATACCAAAAATAACAATTGTTTCATATTTATACTATGTTTATTTGTACGAATAAACCTTTTTTCGTATGAATAAATTAGGAAAAATCATTGGATTCGTTTTAATTCGGAAAAATCGCAATTTTTTGCGTTTTTTCGAATTGAAAAAAAATTCGAGCAAATTAATGCAACTTAGTTCAAAAGTGTTATAGTTTTCTACATTGAATTTTAAGTGCATTTACATGGATTAAATTAAATTAATAATTCTTTATTTTGTAATTGCTTCTTCATGGATTTAAAATAATAACCCAATGAATTTTTTAAACATGAATAGGATTCTTAAAAATAAGAAATACAAAATTAGGATTTAATAGTAGTTTTTGCATTATTAGTGCAACATTATAGAGAGATATTGTGAAATTTATTACGTGGTAATGCTAGTGCCAGAAAGTAAACTTTGATTCTCGAATGACATTTTCATAAAGTAAACTCTCCATTTTGGAAGGATTTTTAGGATTAGTCCAAATGTAGACTCTAGGGTCCAAAAATATTGAAATAAGTGTTATGATCCAAAGTTTAGTACATCACATTTCTTTAACATGTTTCAAAACATGGAAAATTAACCCAATTGAGATATTTGGCAAATCAACATATCAATGGTCCCAAATATGGAACATGCCATTGGAATTTACTAGAATTCTATTCATGCTGTGCTATTATCATCCATCATAGCGTTAGTCTCTTCCATCAAAATTTGAGACTCTATGCTATTATCAGGACCATTCTCTTCCATTCCATCACAACACGAGTCTCTTCCATCAAAACCTAAGACTCTATGCTTATTACTAGAATTATGTTCATGCTATGCTATTATCATCCATCATAGCATCAGTCTTTTCCATTAGAACCTTAGAATTTTTTTCACGCTATGATATTATCATCCGTCATAGCATACGTCTCTTCCATCAGAACCTGAGACTCTTCACATGCTATAGTATAATCCACCATGATATCTACATTCTCATGGATGATGCTTCTTCTCAATTTAAATTAGCCTACAGATTCTACTTTGTCTCAAGTTTTAAATCTATGACTAGTTTAAACACTTTGAGCTAGGTAAAGAAAGGTGAACCAAATGGTAAGGATAAAATGGCATATAGGTTGCTGATTTTGAGCAAACATTGATGGCTTTACTTCTTGCAGCAACGACTTGATGTTACTATTTCTTGAGAAAGACAAGAGGAACAAAGATATGCAATCTAGCAACACCTTAGTCAACACTTTGGTAGAAGATGAGATGCAGATTATTCTGAAGCAACTTGGGCACAAGGAAGCAGATTGCTTCAAAAAAGAGTGAGAGCATCATGCCAACGTCATTGAAGATAATGTTCAAGGCATTTCTGAAACATGTTGAAGACCAAGAGGAGATTCATGCTACAACAGTCCAAGTCAATAAGAGCCTTGCTCTATGATGAGACTAGAATTAGTTAGGCCATTAGGGGAGAATTGGGGTCTCCAAAGGGCCCCCAATTAGTGTTTCCTAATTTCAAGGGATTAGTGAGGTATTTGAGGTGTACCAATGGGAGTGCTCCTTTTTGTGGGGCAATGCCATGTTGAGGTGGAGGGTGGGTAGACCTACAAACAGCCCCTATTGGCTACTCCTCTTACATTGGGGACCACTCAACCCATCCCCCCCCTCAACCCATGCTTGACCCTTCTCCCATATGCACCTCCCCAAAACAAACGTACAAGTCATTCAAGAGGCAGTGGGCCCTTTTGGGTGAATTTTCCCCCCCTCTCAGCTTGTTACAGGCTGCCCCCTCCTCTTCTCTGGTCCAGCTCCAATCTCCCTCCATTTTTCAAACGTGGGAACTCATTTGGTGTCTTCTCTGCCCCTTCCTGCTCTGGTCCACTGTGTTTCTCCCTCTCCAACACCTCCTGTAGTAGCTGCTCATTCTCTCTCCACTCCTAGCTACAGCACCTCCTATAACAGTAGTTGTTCACCCCCCTCTACTCTTTCCTCCTCCATTCCTAGCTACATTACCTCCTATAGTGGTTGCTCATCCCCCTCTGCTCTTTCTCCCTCCATTCCTAGCTACAGCACCTCCTGGAGTAGCTGCTCATCCCCCTCTACTCTTTCTCCCTCCATCCCTAGCTACATCACCTCTTGGAGCTTCTCTCAAGCTTCAATTGCACCCTCTATACCTTCTCCCTCTCTCTCCCTCTATCGGAGCTGATCTCTCCCTCCAAGCTGCACTTTCTAGTCCACTATTGCTGTTGTGACCTCTATACAAGCATGGTAAGGAGACCATACATGTACTCTGTGTCCCACAAGAGCAAAAATGCACTAGGTGAATGGGTGCCTTGCACCTACAGCTTGAATGATTGGATAGTCATGAGAGGATCTGCCAAGGGTCCACATAAGCTTCCCAAGAGCAAAAGAGGTGATCTTTTACATGAATGGAAGGGCTACATCATGAAGTTCAAGCTTGGGAAGAAAGGATTGCTTGCAAAGGTGCAGCACATCTACATGGGGAAGGACATACGCCTTCCTCCGTCAAGCAATCAATCGACAATACCATCGCATTGTAAGTCTGCATTTTGTGTAAGATTTTGAAGTGTAATGAGTCAGCTTGAAATTGTATTTTGAGATAGAACCAATGTAATGAGTCAGTTTGAAATTGTATTTTGAAATAGCACTTGTGCATAGCAGATGTATTTCCTTCAGACTTTGAGGAGTGGGAACCAGTCGAGTGCTTCTTAAGTAAGTTTATTGCCATTCATGAGGATTTAGGAAGGCAAATGCATGCTGGAGAGAAGTCCTCTACTTTGAAATAGAGAAATATCTATTGGTATAATCCCAAGTACATTACTCCAAGGATGGCATCAGGCTATGGCCATCTTCAATGCGTTGCAACACCACAACTTGAAGACATGGATTGCAACATGGTGGACACAAGAACAATGCAATCATACAAGGAAAAGATTGCAAAGGATGTGGGCATGGCCATGAAGTTTACATTTGGCTCTAAATGGGTAAGGTTGTCTTGGTTTATGCCTCTACACATTTTTGCTTCTTGTTTTCATAATATCCAGATGCACAAAACAAAAACCATGTGGTCATCCAAGTGCCTACATGAGAATGCCCTTGAGGAATTGCTTGGGGTGAATTGGGGAAGCAGGTTAGGTGAACAAAAGGGTGATCTGTTTTAATGCCATGTACGTAAGGACAATGTGGTTGTCAAGTACTACATCTCCCACCAAATGTTATATTTTGCTTTCCGATATAGGCGTTGGAAGAAAACAGGTGGCAATTGGCTCCCCCTTGACTCTAATGATGATGATAATACAGGGGTAAGTTTATGTATTGGTTCTCATTTAGGAGATGTCAAGAATGTGACTGTCACGTCACAGTGGACTCTCAGGGACGTGCGGGAAAACCTATTGGTCATGGAGGATGGCATGTCTAAGTCCTTTCACTTTACCTTAAATGGTGAAAAGGTAGGAAAGTGTGTAGAGAAGCTCGTGCATAGTGCCACTTTTATCCCTCCTGCAATATTGAAGAGCAATATTGAAGATTGTCTAGAAAATGTGGGGTGGAACAATTGTGGATTTTGACATTTTCCAATTAATAGTGGTGCAATTAATTTTGATGTTTTGAATGGTTTTGTTTCATGTCAATGTCAAGTTTTTCCCAAAAAAATTATAATTCTTTTTATTTTTCATATTTAGAACATTTGGGTATATATAGGTTATAAAGTTACTTTAGTTTCAAAGTTTCACTATCATAGCCATAGTTCTCCTAGCTACCAAACTACCATGGATTCTGCTAGATCTACCTTCCACGATGGTTAATATGGTAGCCATAGTACTTCATGCATCCATGACTGGGTTGAGACTTGGTTCTCACATGTTTGCCATTGGGGCTACACTTCCGGTTCTTACTTCCGTTGCAATGGGAGTTGGTACATGATTATGGCAGATTTTGGCAGTAGGGAAGCGGTTGTGGACATCAATTTCTTATGCTTCTAGGAGCAGCATGCAGGTGATGCAAGTTGGGTAGACCAGCAAAGGTCTATTGTAGGTTACGTCCTTTGTTGAATGCTACTACTATGGTAAAATGGGTCATATGGTTAAAGACTGCTATAAAAAGCAGAACGACATCATGACTAGAAAATTGCAACAAGGCAATTATGCATCCTCTAGTAGACAAGGTGATGATAGAAATGAGCATCTATTTATGGTGCAACACATGACCAGTTCTATGACAAGTGCAAAAGAAAGCAATGGTGTGTGGTATGTTGACTCAGGTGCATCAAACCACATGACAGGTCATGCAGAATGGATGCAGGATGCAAGGAAAATGGAAAGACCAAGATTTGTGGAGACTGGTGATGATACTGCACATCCTATTGTATAGATTGGTAAAATTCCTTTGTCTATGCAGGATGGGAAAAAGAAATAGCTGTCTGATGTATTTCATGTCCTGAATATCACCAAGAACCTGGTTTCTATTGGTCAAATGGTTGAACAGGGCTTGCAGGTCAGATTTAATCCTTATGGATGCTTTGTTGAGGATATGAAAATAAAGGTCGCTTGATAGCAAAAGGGAAGAAGAAGGGCAAGACATTTACATTGGATGCGGACATGCCTAAATTGAGTGCAGCAATGTTTGCACATGGGACCGGTGTAGTTGCAGATATTGATATCTGACATAAACGCATTAGTCATGTTAATGTACAGTGACTTAAATTAATGCAGGCCCAAAATATTATTGCAGGATTGCCTAAGTTCAAGGTTGCAAAAATGCATAAGATATGTGAAGCCTGTCAATTTGGAAAACAGGCAAGGAAACCATTCCTAGACATGTTTAAGAGAGTAAGAGGCCATTGGAATTAATCTACTCTAATGTGTGGACTACTAAAGTTGCATCTATTGGAGGCTATCATTATTTCGTCACTTTTATTGATGACTACAGCAGAAAAGTTTGGGTGTATTTTATGAGAAAGTAAAGTGAAGTATTTGGGCATTTCAAAGCTTTTAAAGCTATGGTTGAAAAAGAAATAGGCCTGCAAATAAAATGCCTAAGGTCAGATGGAGGGGGAGAGTACCTCTCAAATGAGTTTGCAAGTTTCCTACAGAAGCATGGCATAAAGCAGCAATATTCATGCAGTCATACCCCACAGCAAAATGGACTTTCAGAAAGGAAAAACAAGCATATTGGAGAGCTATCTCGTGCCATGCTCAACAAAAAAGACCTGCCATATTATTATTGGGCTAAAGCAGTTGCTACAGTAGTCTACATAATGAACAGGACTCCCACTACAGCAAAACATGGCATGATGCCAGAGGAGAGGTATACTGGTAGGAAACCATATATTTCTCATTTGAAAGTTTTTGGTTGCATTTCCTATGTTCATGTGCCATATGAGTTGAAATCCAAGTTGGATCCAAAAGCTGAGAAGTGCATCTTTATTGGTTATTCTCTACAACAGAAAGGGTATAGATGCTATAACACTTCTACTCGTAAATTTACATGAGCAAAGATGTTTTTTATGAGATGAGCAGCTGGTATAAACCAATAAATGTGATTGATGATGTAGATGCACAAAATGGTAATGCTGCATAGAATTGACAGTAGCAATCACAAATTATTAGTGGACCTATAGTGTCCTCTAGAAGTGGTTCACATACTTTGCCATGGACAGGTAGATTGAGATCAGGAGGATCTCCTCAAAGCAATGCAGATAATGGTATGCAAGTATCACGAAAAGGAAAAGAGAAAGTAGATCAGCCGATGGTTGATGTGAATGTAGGTCACTCTTATGTGGATGGTGAATCCATGGCTCAGAACAGAGCCTTGATGATGAGTTGGGTATTCCTTCTATTGTTACACCTAGAGTAAGGAGGACAAGGGATGTTTTGAGAGCACCTGGTAGTGAGCCTATTTTGCACAAGTCTACCAGAGCTAGGTATCCTGTGGATAGGCTGAAATATGATGGATTTACAGCCATTCACTATGCCTATATGGTCAAAGTGATACATGAACCAGAACCCACTTCTTTTGAGCAAGCCATGGGAAAAGAAAAATGGGAGAAAGCCATGGATGAAGAAATGGATGCCTTGGAAGCAAATGCTACATGGGAATTGGTGCTTTTGCCTAAAGACAAGAATGCAATTGGCTGCAAGTGGGTTTATAAGGTGAAGCACAATGCAGATGGTTCTGTGAACAGATACATGGCAAGATTAGTTGTCAAGGGGTATGCACAGACATATGGCATTGATTATGAAGAAACATTCAGTCCGGTTGCAAGGATGGCAACCGTAAGAGTAATCATTGCTATGGCTGCATCAAAGGGATGGTCTTTACATCAGATGGATGTAAAGAATGCTTTCTTACATGGTGATTTGCAAGAAGATGTCTATATGGAGCAGCCACCAGGTTATGTTCATGCTATTCATCTTGAGTTTGTTTGCAGGTTGAAAAAAGCCTTGTATGGCTTGAAGCAAGCACCTAGAGCATGGTCTGACAAGATAGGACAGTATCTTGTCACTATTGGCTTTCAGATTTCCAAGGCAGATTTCTCACTTTATGTGAGAAAAACAAAGAAAGGCATTATGCTGCTTGTCATTTATGTTGATGATTTGATCATCATAGGTGATAGTGATGAAGATATCCTTCATGTGAAAATGTTATTGAAGCAGAAGTTTGAGATGAAGGATTTGGGAGAGTTGCGTTACTTCTTGGGCATTGAGGTGATTAGATCCACAAGTGGGATATCGCTCTTGCAGAGGTAGTATGGATTGGACATGCTGTCCAAATATGGGATGACAGGCTGTAAGCCTATTTTAGTTCCTTTGGAGCAGAATGTGAAGCTGAGCGCAGATGTAGGTGAGCTTCTGGAAGACCCTACTATGTACAGATGCATAGTAGGAAGTTTGATTTATATGACTATTACCAGGCCAGATTTGAGCTATGCTGTTAGTTTGGTAAGTCAGTTTATGCAGGCTCCAAGGAAACCGCATTTGGATATGGCTAGACACATACTGAGGTATGTGAAGTCCACATTGCAATATGGACTATTTTATGAGACTGGGGTTCAGATACAGTTGCATGGATACACTGATGATGATTGGGCTAGTAGTATTTCCAATAGACGATCTACCAATGGATATATGTTCTCTTTTGGAGTGCTGCAGTCACTTGGAGCAGCAAGAAATAGCCTACAGTTGCCTTGTCAAGCACAGAGGCTAAGTACAGGGGTGTAGCAATGGCTACATGTGAGGCAGCTTGGTTGCATAAGCTACTTTATGATATGTGTTAAAGATAGTGTAAATTGCACTATCCACATAGGGCATAGGGGCAAACCCTAACCCTAACCCTAAGGGGTTCACATGTATATCTTCATGTTCATTGTCAATACACTTAGTGTACAAGTAGCTATATCGTGTGCACTCCTCTCTCTCTCCCTCTCTCTCATTTCCGTTATCATGGTATCAGAGCCAATGGTGCTCCACTCCCTTCATGAGTGTCAAGCCCTCCTTGCGTGGGGCATCTTCCATTGAGAGAGATTTCTATCGAGAGAGAGTCAAGCCCTTGCTCCGTCAAGGCACAAGCCCTTGTTCCGTCAAGGCAACAAGCCCTCTTTCATGAGGCATCTTCATCTCTTAGTTAGCTCTCATCGTAGAGCCCCTTCTCGTCTCTGTTTTGGATCAAAAATCTCTCCATTCCGCTTCATGGAGGTCAAGTTATGATGTTCCAAATCTTTGTAGATTTCTTTGAGAGATCTTGTAAGGTTTTGTGAGAGAGAGAGGTTCATTTCTGAGCCTCTAAGTTTCTGTAAGGTTTTCTTGAGAGGATCTCTTCTTCATCGGTTAGCAGCACCCCTACCTAGCAGCTTCTGCTAGCAGTCGTGACTTAGTGCAGGCTCCATCGAAGGAGCCCATGGAGCTCCGGGCTCATACACTGCTCTACAGGTTCTATGGTCTCCAACGACCATCACGACCTCCTCTCCACAGGCGGCCTCTTCTACAGCTCAACGGGCTTCACAGCAGTGACCCTCAACGGCCTCTGCAATCAACGGCCAATTCCAGCACTGCAGTTGACGACCGGCTCCCTCAGGGTGCCTCATCTACAAATGGCGCTCCTCTACGACCTTCCATCACGGCTCTAACGAGCCTCTGCATCGCACCTGCATCAGTGTAGAAGCTCCAAGCTCCTACTCTAGCCCGTGAGGCTCTTACAACGACATGCTGAAGCCCAAGCATCCTCAGCAAAGTGGCTCCACAGCGCCTCGTCCACAGCAGCAAAGGCAACAAGCTCTCAAAGGTTCATGGGCTATCAACGACTGCACCTTAGGCTCCCTCATGCCTCAGCCATAGCTCCCAACGGCAGCGAAGCGACTACTCTAGCAACACTCGCTTCAATGACTAGAGCGCCAACGTTCTGCACTATGGCTTCAACGTCTCCCATGTATCTCACGGTGCCCTCGATTGGCAGCTCCACTATTAGCTTCCACAGTCCTCCATCACGGGCTCCTACAACAGCCCGGTCGCTCACAAGCGGCTCATAGACACCATCAATGAGCACTACGAGGCCCAACAGTCTCTCCAAAGCACTCAGCTCCTCGACACAGTGAGCTAGCCACCTACCGTGAGTGCCACCTCCAGCACACGGACACGCAGAGACGGGCGACTCGTAGAAGGACCTCCTGCCAACTTTGAACGAAGAGAAGATGAAATAGCTTCTTCAAACAGCACCCTCCACCACAGCAAGCTCTCCCATGCCATCGGCGATCGCCACGAGCTCCGCCATCACCATAGCCGCCACGGATGTGATTGGTAAACGTTAGACCTAAGGTTTGGCAAAATTCCACGTGGCATGTAAGGTTCAACCTGGGTTAGGTCCTTGTGACCCTGGGTTTGAACAGTGGTCAGAGTTAACCATGGTTTGGTTCAATTAACCATGAGTGAGGAGGGGCAATTACTTTTAGGCCACATGGTAGTCTTATCCACAGGTGCCATGTCATCATGCACTGTCCTCAGTTGCCCAATCAGTAGTGACATGTCAGCCTACCACATCAGCATGGGACACCTCAGCAACACAGTCACCCATGTGCCACCTCAGCACACAGAGTGCCAGCCAGGCACAGTTGCCTCTTCATAGGCACAGTTGTATTCTACATGTGATCACCAGTCTGCCACATCACCCTCTAGGCCACATCATCATTTTTGGCCTTCTTGGGATCAAAGTTTGGCCTATCCTTCCGGGGGCTGTATCTTTTGATCCAGAGGGAATTTTGCAGAGCTGTAAAAGGCAAAAATGCTTGCCAGATCATGCTCTACGCACTGAGCACCTCAGATCTACCATCCGATATTTCCACATGCTAGCATCATTGATTCCTCTTCATCGAAACCACCTCCTGATCCTTTGCAGCACACCTAGCACTTAAAATGAATTAAGATAAAATTCATTTGTTGCATTTTGCGATTCGACATGTAGTCTAGCTATAGACTAGCACCACCATAGAGGAGATCCAACTCCACCAAGCCAAGTTAGCCATTGCCACATTACCCGATTAGTTCCCACCGACATCAGTCCCATCGGATCTATCATCGGTATTCACTTTCACACATTTGACACCAATTCAGTTCTCTTGGCATTTGGCAGTTCACCACAACAGCGTGACACTTGGCAGAGTTCTCCTCCTCGGATTCAGGATTGTTGCACCTTTGCATGCACACATGCCACCCATGTACAGTCACATTTGTTGACTATTTTTGGCATTGGTTTCCACACACATACATCAGCCTTGTATAGCCTCTTGGCTAATCCCGACACACAGTTGTCATCACTTTCCTACAGGCTTGATCCTTGGCACACACATCAGTTCTCACATGACTTGGTTCTGACAGTTTAGCGTAAGCCCCCTAGTGGCAGCTCCTTTACAGTGTTCTCATGGGTAGACACTCTCGCCTTTACACGGGTAAGCCTCTTGCACAGAGCACCAGACCGCCTCCATCATGGAGTTATCCACATCACTTCGTTGATGATACACCAGTCATGACTCCGGACGAGATCCGTGAGTGGAAAGAGAACCTACTTCGACCATTCATTGCCATAGGGTATGTAACAATCTATGATGCAGACTCTAGCCTCATTGGCCTTGACAGATCAGATGCAGTTGCAGATGCCTTAGATGTTAGCATGGATTAGCCCACAGTTTTTGATCATGCACACTCCTCGGTAAGCCCTCAGCATGAGGCACACTTCTTGGTAAGCCCTCAGCATGAGGCACATTCCGCAGTAAGCCCTCAGCACAAGGCATATTTGACGGTAAGTCCTCAGTACGAGGCAGTCCCATCTACATCAGCTCAGTCTGACTTTAGTGATGTACAGCCATCACCCTCATGCATGGATCCGACTCCATCCTTTGCCACAAATACAGATACTGAGTAGGAGTTCACCTATGATCATGCAATTATTCAGCAGGTAAGTCCTCAGCACGAGGCACTCACATCTTCTGCCGCATGCAAAGATATATGCCCCAGCGCATTCAGCTCTTCAGGTGATTCCATTCTAGCGTCCATCACTGATGCTTTCACCTCTGACATAGAGCATACCTTGGGCTCAGTTCCCTTCAGCAGTTCAGATCAGCAAATCAGTCTTCAGGACATTTCAGCATCGGCTCACTCATGCCGCATTGCATCCTTGGATCCAATTATGACCACCACTTTCGATCAGCAGATCATTCCTCAGTATGAGGATACTTATGCATCAGTACGGTCCTACTCCAGTGTAGTAGACATCATCAGGTTCAGCCATAGTGCAACCTGGGGAGACTCAGTGTTTCATCATGCACTTATGGCTGTCGTATACAGTCCATACTTGATGCAGATCAGTGGTTGGATCCAAGATTATAGATCAGTCCCTACATCAGCATTCGGCACCTCATTCGCCTCAGGGACATCTTATGCACTTTCAGTTGTATTTCAGGCTTCTAGGCCTTTACACTGTCAGCTCCTTCTCGATGAGCCTATGACAGATGCTACATCCCATGCCGATGGATGTTTAGCCATGCACACAGCAGACGACCTTCAGCTCATGACAGTTGAGCATACAAGTTTGACAGGTTTCCCTACCTTGTCAGTTTTATGGGCTTCTTCTTCAGCAGAGCAGTGTATC
Organism: Dipteris shenzhenensis; assembly: GCF_047967505.1. NCBI lineage: Eukaryota > Viridiplantae > Streptophyta > Polypodiopsida > Gleicheniales > Dipteridaceae > Dipteris > Dipteris shenzhenensis. The sequence continues at coordinate 46,897,287 of NC_141610.1, forward strand.
ACACCTGCACCTTTGGCCCTAGATTTTCAGCCCCTGGATCACTCTGTCCACATCGACTATGTAGTCTTCTTCGACCCCGCATCATTTGACAGAGATTATAATTCTACTGCAGCATATCTCACACATTGTTGTCAGTTCTTTTGGGTTGGTGATAACCTCATATGTCACAACCTACCGGATTGTTTCTCCATAGCTACATCGACTAGCCTCACATCCAGATGCCTCTTCTTCAGAGCAACTGCACACTCCATGATGACTCATGACATGTTCAGCTTTGACATGTTCAGTACGCAGCCATACATGCAGACATTCACGCAGTCATCTTTTGATCGACCAGTCTTTGATCTAGGTGGACTTGACTTTCTCCATATTTCCTTCCTCTTCCTTTCGGCCTATCTTCTGGGTTTTATTCCCAAAGGCGAAGGATGACCCACAACTTAAGAGGGGGAAATCCACGATATGTACAGGATCGTAAGTTGTACTCATTGTACATGCTTCCGCTTCGTAGTCACTGTGCTCATATACGCACATACTACTCTGATTTCTTTTCAGTTTTCTTTTCAGTTTTGGATGCTAGCATACGCACCAAACAAAATCCACAAAAAGGTCTTGTACATGCACCCTCTACTTACCCAGTGCAATTTAAGAGGGGGTGTTAAAGATAGTGTAAATTGCACTATCCACATAGGGCATAGGGGCAAACCCTAACCCTAACCCTAAGGGGTTCACATGTATATCTTGATATTCATTGCACTCCTCTCTCTCTCCCTCTCTCTCATTTCCGTTATCAATATGCATCAGTCTACAGATGGGCCAGTTGTCATTTATTGTGACAACATGAGCAGTATACACTTGGCAAATAACCTAGTCTATCATGCTAGAACAAAGCACATTGAGGTGCATTATCACTATGTGTGGGAGAAGGTTCTAGTAGGTTTTATTGATCTAGTTTATGTCAGCACAGAGGATCAGGTAGCTGACATATTCACAAAGGCATTGGGTGCAGAGAAGCTGCGTAAGTTCAAAGACCTGCTTGGTGTGCAGGAATTGGGATTGAGCTCGAGGGGGAGTGTTGAGATATTGAGCTCCACTCGTGATATGCCAGGGTGACCGTTGTGCATTTATGTCACCGACTTGTTAGGTGCAGATGCAGTTGGTACACCACCCATGAATAATAGCTAGGGTTCACCTATTCTTTTGTACTTAGAGTTCTTTTGGCTTTCACAACTAAGAAGAGGAAAGCTGTTTTCAGCCTCCACTTTTGTGTGTATTCCCCCATTGTGTATGTGAGAAAGCCGCAAGTGAGACTCCTTCCTTCTCTCCCACTCTCTTTACACGAGGTATTCTTGATTCAATTCATACATATGTATGGGGTTATGCCCAGACCCGCAGCATCAATGGTTCACTTTACTACTTGACTTCCATCGATGACTACAGCAAATATTGTTGGGTCTACTTTCTAAAAGAGAAATCTGAAGTGTTTTCCAAATTTCAAGAATTCAAAGCCATGGTAGAAAACCAGACAAGCAGAAAGATCAAAGTCATGAGATCAAATAGAGGAGGTGAATACATGTCTTCAGCATTCATGAACTTTTGCAAAAATCACGACATTCGAAGACAATTCACATGTGCAGATACTCCTCAGGAGAATGCAAGAGCTGAAAGGAAGAATGGGACTTTAGCAGGCAGTGCTAGAGCAATGCTTAGTTAAAAGCATCTTCCGAATCATTATTGGGCAAAAGCAATAACCACTACAAACTATTTGCTTAATCGACTTCCTACCAAATTGATACAAGGTATGACTCCTTATGAAGCATTCACTGGAATTAGCATTGACTTTATAGTCATCTACAGAACAGCTTAATGAAGAAGAGCAAGAATTGCCAGCAACACCCCAAGCAGAGCCACAGCAGCTCAGAAGGTCTACTAGGGGAAGCAGACCTCCAGCCAGATTGACATATGCTAAAAAAGGCAAAGCAATTCCGATGGAAACCACCAACTATGCTCTTATGACTACCATCGTGGCTACAGAAGAGCTAATGTACTTCAAAGACGCAGTAGACAAGCCAAAATGGTAAACTGCTATGAATGAAGAAATGGATGCTTTGTATAAGAATAACACTTGGAAATTATGCGACCTTCCATTAGGAAAGAAGGCCATAGCAAACAAATGGGTATACAAAGTGAAGTATAATCCAAATTGCAGCCACTCCCATGGAACAGAGTTTGAAACTTACTAAAGATTCAGAAAAGCCTACAGTCAATGATAGATGCTATAGGCAGCCCATCGGATCTCTTATATATCTGACAATCACACGACCAGATATTTGTTATGCAATAAGCTCACTAGCACAGTTTATGGCAAATCCAAAATAGTCTCACTGGAATGTAGCCAAAAGAGTCTTGAGATACATCAGAGCTACAAGATAGTTTGGGATAGAATACAGAGGAAGTCATCCATGGTTGCATGGATACTATGACAGTGACTATGCAAAAGATCATGAGACCAGGAGATCGACACAGGGATATGCATTTTTCCTTGGTCAAGGTGCTATATCATGGTTGTCAAACAAATAGCCAACTGTTTCTTTGTCTTCGACTGAAGCAGAATATAGAGCACTCAGTACAGGTGCATGTGAGTCTATATGGCTCAGAAGACTATTGTCAGAAACAGATTACTTTGATGAGTCAAAGCCAACAACAATATACTGTGATAATCAATCGGCTCAAGCATTGGCCAAGAATCTAGTATATCACTCTAGGACAAAGCACATTGAAAGAAAATGTTGCAGACATCTTCACCAAACCACTCGGTAAAGAGCTATTCAAGAAACACCGACTAGCTCTTGGTTTGACCAAGAGGAAGGACATTCCCATTAAAGGGGTGTGATGGAATGTAATGCTCAGTCCTTCTTCGATTCCCCAAAATCATCATCTTGAGGGAAGGCCTACTTCATGATGTTGATCTTGAGGGACGGTGTTGAGAGTTCACGCTCAACATCATGTGATCATGTGTGCATAGCACCATCACATGATCATATGTGCATAGCACTAACCTTATAGAGTGCTATAAAGGAAAGGGTCAGATCCCCTAACCCTAACCCTAAATGGGTTTGTATATATTCTATTTTTTCAACAAAATCTAGTGTACAGTTAGTCATTTGTGGTATGCTCTCTAGCTGTGCCCTCTCTCCTCATCTCCACTCTTCTCCTCTCCCCTCTTCATATTTTGTCATCGACGCGATACCGAGCTATGGTGATGGGTCAACGGGATAAGAAATCACCATTTTGCCAACTAGTTTTTTATGATTTTTTATTATTTTGAAGTTTTGTTCACTTTTTTTGTGACAGGGGGATGCTAATTTACCTAGTCAATGCCAAAAACTACAAAAAAGAACAACAATTGAATGACAAATGGGGTGTTTTCCAAAAAGTGATGGTTTCCCCTTCCAAAACCACTTTGAAAATCAATTCAAGTATTACTTTTGGGTGTTTGTTGGAGTTTTCTATCACGCACACCTTAGCAATCCTCTAAACTATCTTACTATCAATTCAAAACACTAAAAAACATCAGCAATAAGCTCTAAATGATCCAAAATACTTTCCAACAGTCTTTTCCCTTCCAAAACTCACACTTCTTCACTCATTCCTCTCCTACAACTCCACTATCAATGCTCCTAGTTAAGCTTGAAGCAATGAGCAAAGAACTCAATGCAGCCTATACACAAACATAGCACTTTCTTGCCCAATAATATATGTTTATCGGATGGTTTAGCTCATAGATTTACACATCAAGAGTCTATCAAGATATAGTATGACTGTATGTGAGTGATCAGCCATCTTCTCAATTAGCAACTCTTCCAAAGAATTTTGTGGTATGTCCATAGAACTTGGAAATCACCCAAAATTCAATGCTATTTTCAAGCAGCTCTTCATTGAATTTTTTCATCTCAAACTTGGACATGAATATATAAGCTTCAAAGGCTTGATGTACATGCTCTTGTACTTTTATTCTCTCAAAGGATCAAACATGTATGAAAAGGAAAAAAAAATTGTTATTGGGAAAAACTATCTTTTAAGGTCGGTATGAGAAAAAACACTCTCTATAAAACATCACTATAGGAAACTATCTTAGTGTCACTATATAGCGACCATTCACAAGTTTAATAAGTGTCACTATATAGTGACCATTTACAAGTCTAATAAGTGTCGCTATATAGTGACGCTCTTTAAATGTTGCTATATAGCGATGTTTAAAGAGCATCGCTATATAGCAACACTTAATGAATCCTGCTTTAATTACCGATGATTAATGCCCCACGCATGCTAATCGTTGGTCCTTAATGGTCAGAAGAGGACCCGTGTGTAGTAGTGAGTCTTTCTTTTAGGGATGCATAATCGCCCATGCATTCCTGTATTGCTATGCGTAGGATTGCTATTAGAAATTCTAGTGGGACCATAACTTGAAGGTCGTACACCAATTGAAAATGTGTATTCCCTGTACTAACCTTGAGTGTGGTTTGGTATGCCTATAAGACTACATTTAGTTTCTTTTCCCAATCAGTATGTTGTGGTTCTACTACCTTGGTGAGGATAATGCATAATATTTTGTTGGTGGATTTGGCATGTCCATTCCCTTGGGGGTAGTAGAGTGTGCTTTTTATATGGACTACCATAAAGCCAGACAAGAGTTCTTGGATAACCTCATTGTGACAAATGTAGGTCTCATGTGGTGGGCTAGCCAATTAAGGTCTAGGTGGTTACACAAGGAAATATATTTTCCTTGGTTTAGGATTAACTACAACCAGTGCTAAAATAACTCCAAGAAACAATGCACTAGTTGCTCCAAGCTAATGTCACAACCTTGTCAGTGTGGTGGTTGCACATACTTTAAGCATGGATCTACATGCTCAGATTAATAAACTACATTTTACTTATACCAGTGTAGAAAAGCTATGAGTAGATGATAGGTGGCAAGGTGTAGATAGATGACAGGTGACAGAGAGTCAACCACTACACTTTGTTAGGATAGTCTATGAATAGTCTGATGCACAAATATGCAACACAGAGACTACACGAAGGAGAGTAGAGCTTCTTTGCATGAATGTAGTGACATATGTCAAGCTCTTCGCTATTAAAAATAGCAAAATTTAACAAGTTGCATCTCATTATTATGCCAATGTAGCAATCATTATGCCTAAAACAAATTACGTTGCATCGTGGCCTCGAAATTGTCTCTAAAATAGTTTCATGATTGGCTGTACTTGATTGTTGCATTGACCCACGTCCAATTTGTGGATGGTGATGAACCAAAATGGGTTTCATTGCCTCCATTTCATCCATAAGGTCCTCTTCAAAAAGTTTTGGTTGTTATAAAGGCCCTTTAGTTCATTAACTTCTATGCAAAATGATGCATTATGACTCCCAACTATCCACAGTGTTTTGATAGTAACATTTTGTAGTTTTAGCAAAGGATTTAACATGACATATTTGTTCTTGAAACATGTCTTGCCAGGCTCTAAATATTTGGTACATTGTTTACATCTTTGTTGTTTCAAAATATGCCAAATAATCTTTCATGATTAAGAAAGTAGTTAAACAGCTTTTGACACACATCGCTAGGTTTCTTAAAGAACTAGGTCTTTGAGTTTCTATACCAAACCTTTATTAAAAGTTCAAGACAATGACAAGAGCATGGCAAGGACCACATAGTGGGATATTTTTGTATTTATTAGTTTTCAAACTTTTCAATAATTCTTTGCATTGTCTATGATGACTTGAATTGCACTTTTTGGTCCCAAGTCCTTAATAACTTGACACATCTATTCATTAATGTACTCTCCTATCCTTGGATAGCCACTCATATGGATGGAATGATAAAAATACTTGCCTTTGAAGGTAACAACCATGATATTAATTAGAGGCCTCTTTCATACATTTTAAATATGCTTCTATGGACTATTGATGAACTTTTGTAGTTGCACTAGACATATTTCTACATTTTCAATGTTCCATAGAATTGTTCATGCAACTCGACATTTGTGTGGTTCAGCCCATGGGAGTGCATTTGAGGGCACCCTCTAAGGGAGCATTTAACTCAATCAGATGAAACCAAAGCAACAGATGCCTTAGTCTAGGATGGCTTACTCTAGGATTCTACATGGACTTTAATATACTCCACCATACCATCTACCAATTTCCATACTCCCCCTAATATTCAATGATTGATCAGATTTTGGATCAATATACACTTTCCGATTTGCTTTTTCATATCCCCTAAGAAGTGCACGCAATCTTTGGTGCCTGCTCTCATGAGGTCTCTAATTGCAAATTGTATAAATCCACTTATCAAGAGTTTCGATTTCCAACTATAAAAACATAAAAATAATTTAAAAACTTTGAAGGCTTCTAAAAACAAAGTATGAAGTATCTACAAAAGACCTATTGATTCAACATAGCCATGAAACACCTATTTCATTAATTTTGGACTGGTGATAGGTCCAAATTTGTTTAGACTAGTGCACTATCCAAATTCATATTTTGAGGCACTTTTGGATTAAAAACAAAAAAAAAAAGTGGATCTTGAAAGAAAACATTGAAGCAAAAAGTAAGCTAAAGAAAATTCAATTGAAGAAAGCGAACATGACATGCTATTAAAACTAGAGTACATTAAAAACAGAGTCATCACATTTGTGAAAGTAGTTTATGATATAACTAAGGGATTCAAGTACAAGTAAATCCAAGTACAAGTAAATCTCAGAGCCATATGGTGTTAAAAAACACGTTTCAGTAGTATACATAAGCTATAACCCTACCATCACATTTGCCATCTCTATCTCATGGGTTACACCATCCTCTGGATTGCTTTTTTCATCTTCATCAATATAATAATAATACATAAAGATGCACAAAGAATCAAACAGTCTTTCTTTCAATGCTTCTTGTTTATTCCTAATACTTTCAGCTTGGTATGCTGAAGATTACACAGAACGAGTGACTCTATAAAACATCTCTCCAAATAGATGTGTAAGCTCTTCTCTTGTTGAAGAGTACTTTTGTAGCTCTTCTCAGTTATGTATTATCTTGTCATGCTCTTCTGCCTCGAGCTGCTTCTAAACAATAAACTCATCTTTCTCATATTGTGTCAATGGTCCTTGCCTCTTGGATGCTCCTCTCACTGTCTTTTGTTCTCGGGCAATCCATGATAACTTGTTGTTGATTGTGTGCTCAATGGAACTGATAATACCAAGAACTGAACTGATAATACCAAGAACTTTTTCCATTTGCAAAGTATGCATTGAGTAGAAATAGGAGAGAAGAACTAGAGAGTGGCAAGAAAAGATAGTGAGGAGATAGTAGAGGAGATAAGAACTAAGTATGCGAGTAGGAATAGGATAGGAGAAGTGAACTGAGTATGCAAGAAGAAATATGAGAGAAGAACTAAAGACAAGAAAAGCTAGCAAGGAGATGGGAGAGGAGATGATAATTGAATGGACTATGTGAGTAGAAATAGGAGAAGAGATCAGAAAGGAGATGAAGATAACACTATAGAAGAGAAAACATAGATGAGAGAAATAGGAAAGTTCATCATGGACTTGTTTGGCATTCTAGAACAAAATATGCATTTTGGAAAGAGCAAGCTATTTCTCATCCAAATGAGTACATGTGCATTACTGGAGATGGTACGGATCAGAATACAACAACATTACCTAGATTCATTAACACTCCACCTAAGCTACAAGGAAAGTACTTCTTGAAGACACAATTATGTGGAGTATTAGTGCGTATATATAAATTTTTTGCAGACATATGGATTGATTCCTTGCATCTACATGATACCAATCAAGTTGTGACATCCATTATGAATGCAATTCATACTGTACATGCAGAAAAAGGTCACCTACCAACAACTTTGAGAATACAGGCAGACAATTATAGACGAGAGAATAAGAATGTACTCTTCTTTTGCATTTTGCTCAATGCTAATCACTCATCAAATCTTCAATGAGATTGAAGTTGGGTTTTTGTTGGTTGGGCACACACATGAGGATATTGATCAGGTATTTAGCACAGTCTCAAGAGAGCTAAAACACAAGGACATGGAGATGATGGATGGCTTGATAAGAAAATGTGGGAGGCAAGTTGAGGGCAAGTTGGTGGCTGCAAGGAAGGTACAGTATGCTCCATGGTTGAAAGGATGTATGATTGGAAGATATTTATTCTACCTTTCATACAAAAAGGTGGTGATGCTTTGGTGATGCCTTGATAGGTCATAGCGCTCTACACTACTTTCACTTTTGATTCTTAAAAAATTAAAAACCAATGATGCAGCGGCAACACTAGTCTCATGATCTAACATGGGAACCTGAAGAACCTTATAGTCTCTTAACTTCAATTTTGTGCAAAGAAATGCATCCAACATGGGCTCCTATAAAAGAACAGCCAACCTCTTTGGCTGGTCTTTGTAGTGGATAAAGCAATCTCTGTAATTGTTAGCAATTAAAGAGTGCATGAAGGCCATGATGTCCTTTCCCCGCGCATCCATCAAGATGCCTCCTGTCTGAGTGATGCCATAATAAATCGTACCATCACCCGGAGGCACGTATAAATCATCTGAATCATCATCGTCCCCACCGCCACCCCTCCCAAAGCACTGTGCCATGCATCCCCCACCGCTCTCCCTGCTCCTATGCCTGCTATTGTGTCGTGTCAAGCTCGTACGCTGGCCACTCGTAGCTGGAGACTGCACGGGCCTACGTTGACCACTCGTAGCTAGAGAACCGAGTCTCAACAGCACAGGAGTACATCGACGGCTCTGCGAGACAGAAGGACCTCTTGACGACATGGGGGAAGGGGCATAAGACGGGATGGTAGAAGGGACATAAGACGGCATGGGGGAAGGGGCATAAGACGGTATGGGGGAAGGGGCATAAGACGGCTATGCTAACTCCGCTGGGGTGATCTCAGGCGGTGTGGGGTGGTTTGGAGTCTGTAGTGTCGACTCCTGGGGAGTGTTTAGAGTACCCGTCATATACCCATATAACTTTGTAGGAGTAAGAGGGTGCCCTAAAAGATTATATAAGTCCTTCCAAATAGATTCTCGGGGATCACGTGAGCTGGAAGCACTTCCTGGCCACATGTTGAACTGGAAAAAAGGAAAAAAATCTATTACTGATGAGCTGAGAAGAAAGGGGAAGGGAAGAGAGGCTTATTGTCGGATCGCGTCTATAGACGCGTCTGACTAGCACGTCTATAGACGCGTCTGACTAGCGCGTCTATAGACGCATCTAATAGAGCGTCTAACAGAGCATCTAATAGAGCGTCTAACAGAGCGTCTAACAGAGTGTCTAACAGAGCGTCTAACAGTGTCTGCAAACAGGCTAGATGCACATTTAGACATGCCTGTAGACGCGCTTTTAGACGCGCTCTGAGATGCGCCTATACGCACGCTCCGACAGACGAGATTTCTAAAAAGTAAAAAAGGACATTGCGCCCGACACACAAACGTGACACTGATACCCATATCATGTGCTTCTTGGATACGAAAAAGTATAAATCTAAAGAGAGCAAACTTCCAAACAAGATCAACTGCAAAAGGACTTACTTGGATAGAGGTATGGAAGGTTCTTCTTCTTTTTCAAAGTTGCTTCTCCTCCTTGTTCTTCCTCCTCTCCTTTAAGCTTAGAAGTAAGTGTGGGTGCCTTCATCTTAAGTGTAAGCTTGGAAGTAAGTATGGGAGCCTTCCTCTTAAGCATCGAAACTGTGGATCTACTAATGAGAAAGGAAGCAAGCCGTGCGAAGTATAAGTAATGTGAAGAAAAGCAAAGCGAGCGCACTAAAAGCAGGTTTAAAAGCCGCATCTATAATCGCGTCTAATACCGTGTCTATAGTCGCATCTAAATACACAAAGTAGATGCACCTTTAGACACGCCTTTAGATGCGATCTTAGACGCGCTTTTAGATGCGCCTTTAGACGCGCCACAGAGTTTAAATTAAACATTTGAAGAAAGCAAATTTGGTGGGTTGTTTGTTTGTAGGATGTCTTCATCTTCAACAAGTAGCTCCAGTGAGGATGAAACCCTCCGTATCCACCATTGCGAAATGTGTTTGGAGCAAAAATTCAAATGTTTGTGTGATCGATGTCGAGGAAACATGTATCGTGCACGCAGGATTACACTCAATCATATTTCAAAGTATGGAGAATGGGATGTGACCATAAACAGGGTAAGGGTTTGTAAGTTAAGGTTGATTGAGATACCTATGGGTGTTCATATGTTTGAGTTATGATCCTGTTTTAATTTGATACAGGATACAGTGCCACATCCGCATATGTTGCCCTATGCTCACCGTGAGGAGGCAAAGCGTCGGTGATATGAGGTGGGATCTTCAGGAGGGACCGTTACGGATGCATGGAGTGATGGTGATAGTAGCCCTCCACCATTACCTCATGAAGCCGTGGAGGAGGAGGTGTTTGATGATATGGTGTGGGATTTATATGTCTATCAAGGGAGGGATGATAGCATGGAGCAGGATGATCTTTTTACTGCAGCATCGACTCCACTGTTTGAGGGGTGCACATTCTCTGTTCTACGTGCCTCCCTTGAGTTATTAAACTTCTATGGATGGAGCAATGCAAGTTTGAATGCATTACTCAAGTAAGCTTTAAAGTCTAAACATGGTGAATTATGCTAGTGGGTCAATTACTCGAATGCTTTTCCTCATTTATGGTCTTCACATGTAGGCTACTGTGTGAAAAATGCTTCCAAGGGAGAATAAACTACCGACCTCAAGAGATATGGCAAGGCAACATGTGACCTCTCTTGGAGGATTAGATTACAAGCGCATCCATGCATGTGTCAACGATTGCGTTTTGTTTCGTGGACTACATAAGGATGCAAGAGAGTGTCCTACTTGTGGAGAGGCAAGATATAGAGCAGATCTCAAAACCTTGGAGGTGCCTCGTAAGGTATTGCGACATTTTCCCATAATCCCTTGCATCCAACATATGTTCAAGTGCAAATCTATTGCAGAGCTCATGTCATGGCATTCCTCCCATCGATCAACCGATGGCAAGTGGAGAACTCCTGCGGACTCTCCTACATGGAAGCATATTGAAGACACATGGCCAAGCTTCAAGGAAGAACCTAGGAGCTTGAGACTTGGATTGGGTATGGACGGTGTGAACCCATTTGGTCTCAAAAGCATGTCTTACAGTGTATGGCCAGTGGTATTGGTGAATTACAATCTTCCACCCTCTATGGCTATTAAGAAAGGACATGTTATGTTGTCCCTTCTAATTCTAGGGAAACATAAAGTCAAAAACCCTAATGTTTATTTGGAGCCTTTGATTGACGAGCTAGAGATACTTTGGAGAGGTATCGAGGTGCATGATGTGAGCAGGCCTCCCTCGTCACGAGACTTCAACTGCAAAGCAGTCTTGACGTGGACGATGCATGACTTCCCAGGCTATGGCGAGTGTTCAGGTAAGCGTTGCATTTCTAATTATGAATAGGCAAAGGATGTGGCACCCTAAACCCACCTTCCACTCTTAATTGCGTCTATTGTTCAGGTCTCACTACATCAGGTTACCATGCATGTCCTATTTGTGGTCCTTCGCTAGTTGCCTCACGGGCAGACGCATTGAATAAGGTCATCTATGAGAGTCACCATCGATTTCTCCCACTTGATCATCCTAGATATGTTGCTGCTTGGAATGAAGTCCTCCCACAATCACTCACCGTGGGAGATTGGATGAGAATTTGGGACGGTTCCACGGCTCCTCCACCACTTGGCATGAGCCGGTAAGGGTTTGTAACTATTGTGTGCTATATTGGCTGGAAATAAAGATTGCCCTCTAACACTTTATTTTGTTTAGATACTCCATCTTTTATCGTTTACCATATTGGTCCCACCTCAAGATCAATCACCTGCTTGATCCCATGCATATCTTCAAGAATGTAGCATCTACCATTTGGGAGCATTTGAATGGGACACGAGATTCCACAGGCATAAGGGAGGATTTACGTACCACAGGGAGGATGCGTGAAGCTTGGCCACAAGAGAGACCAAATGGGTATGTTTTTTTACCTCGTGCACCGTGAATGTTATCAAAGCTAGAGATGGCGATGGTGAAGCACGCTATTGCTACAATTCATACTCCCACTAGATGCATGAGGTGTTTGAAGGGAGCCTTTACAAAGAGCAAGAAAAGAGGTGTAGAGCAATTATATGGCTTGAAATCTCATGATTGGCACAAGATGCTCCAAGTAAGTATTTTATGTGCATAATATCTTTTTCCTTTCAAATTTGTGAGTGAATAGTTATAAGCAACTAATCAACCACCTCCTCGTGGGTTCAGTTCATACTACCTACTAGAATTTCACATAGTGCATCGAAGGACGTGAAAGATTGTATTTACAAGATGGGCGAGCTTGTGAGGTACTTTACATGATACAAAATATGATGCGTATCAATGCTCTGTGCAAGTTTGAATGCATATTGCTAATATGCTGTACTTTTTCATTTCTAGGTATGTGAGCTCAAAGGAAATAGATCCCACCATGCTTGAGAATGCTCGAGTTATGTCAGTGGAGGCAGTTTGTTTAGTGGAGGAGACATTTCCATGTTCTATTCTCACAAGTGAACTACATCTCATAGTGCATTTGGTGGATGAGATTGCTATATGCGGTACTATACATGCACGATGGTTGTTCTTCCTAGAGCGCTTCATGAAGACCTTGAAGGGCTTCGTGAGACAAAATGCAAGACCCGAAGGTAGCATGGCCGAGGGTTGGTTGGTACAAGAGTCACTTGTATATATTTCTGAGTTTCTTGTTGATGTGGATAGCTCTCTCCCATGACTATGGAGAGATGATGAAGACTTAAGGATGACCTCTATTGTGCCTCAAGGGAAAGGACGCAACAAAGTAATAGACACGGAGTTGCATAATAGTATCAACCTCTTTTGCATGCTTAATAGTGATATGATGAAAAGATGGGTGACAAGATACGAGGATGCAAAGGCAAGAAGACAAGAAGAAAGGGCCCTCTTTCGTACACACCACGGATCTCGTGTGTCATACCCTCAGTATCTAAGAGCACTTCCAAAGGATATTCATGTGGATTGGCTACTTGATGAAATGGAGAAAGCAGAGAAAGACGAGGGGATGCATATCACAATGGAAGAATGGGAGTATGCTAGGGGATGCATGAGCAAGGTCGGTATATAGAATGTTATGCATAAGTTAGGAGCTTTTAATAATTTAGATTGCTTATTTAATTGATTTTTTCTTGGTGTAGTGCACTATGTTCAATGCTATATGGTGTGAGGGCAAGCATTTTCGAACACAACGGATTGATGATAAGAGACACACACAAGATTGCGGCGTCATTGCTAGCTTTGAGGGAGCCAATGGAGCCATGGATGATTACTGTGGCATAATCCAAGATATTATTATGCTTGACTTTCAATGCTTCTTTGTGTATGTTTTGGATGTAAAGTGGTTTAAGGACGTGGTGGAAAGAGGCCCTAATGCAACAATCAAACGCCATGCAAGTGGCTTTGTAACTATTGACTCCACAAAGTTTTGGCAAAGTAGGAAGGACACACTAGTACTACCGCAACAATGTGAACAGGTACTGTGCACACATATAAAAATACTCGCTTTTAAATATTTGATGCAAGAAAAATAACATGATTGTATTTGTGTTTGAATTAGTTTGTCTATCAACCAATGGTGGATAATAATTGATGGTGGCATGTCATACCTACTATGCCACGTTCCAAAGTGATGTATAGTACATTTACTAATATGGAGCGTATGGAGGATGATCATGGCCATGGACGTGATGATGACCGTGATACGACAGAGGAAGATGATCATGAGATAGGAGATATAGATATTGAGGCCATTACCTGTGAGGACGAGCCTACCATTCGAGATGCTGATTTCGATGAGCACATGAGTGGCACAAGTAGTAGTGGGTTGAATGTATTTGTAGATCTAAACACTTGTTTGGATTTTGAAGTAGATAGTTTGGTGAGGGTTGATCTCATTGAGGATGAGATTGAACCGTAGCCCCATAATTGATATTGGCAAAACTATTTTACATATTGTCTCATTCTCCTCATCTCACTTAATTCTTGTATATGTGGGCTTGCAAAAAATTATGTGCTTTGGTAATCATGGGCAATGTTTGGAAAGCAATTATGTACACCAAAATCTCACTTTCTGTATTCTCTGGTTTGTGTCTATTTACGCGTCTAAATGCACATTTGATTCGCAGTGTAAACGCGCAAATAAACGCGTTAATACACGCACAAATAGACACGCTGATAAATGCGATGTTAGACGGGCCCGTATTTTCTCAGTTTAGACGTGCAAGTACACGCATCAATTTACGCGCAAATAGACGAGCTTTTAGACGTGCTTTTAGACGCGCCCGTAATTCCTCTACTAAAGCAACGCCTATAGACGCACCCGCTATTTTGCGCGTCTACCAAGCGTGTCTATAGTTGCTTTGTGTTATTGTGGATGGTAGATTGCCTTTTCCCACATTTCACTCTTTCTTGAGTAAGCATCTATCTGCACTATGATGATTTGCAACATCACGCTTTGTTAAACGAATACACACTAGTGCAATAGCCAATGATACTTAAAGTAAGCACCTATCTACACCATGATGATTTGCAACATCACGCCTTGTTAAACAAATACATACTAGTGCAATAGCTAACGATGCTTACAGCAGTAACACTTTTTTTCTATTTTATGTATTTAAATCCCCTATTAAAGTCATCTATATTCTCTATTTACTTATAGTAACAACTTTTTTCTATTTTCTCTATTTAAATCTAAAAAAAGATCTACATCTATGATATAATGTTTCTCTTCAAGCATTCCATGTAGACTTGTTAGCTCCTTGTTAGACCTCAAGAGAGAGATACGATCCAATCATCTTGTCCCCGCCCAACATAATTGGATGATCAAAGATGTAGTAATCTACCTATTTAAAATAGGCATGGAATGGTAGGTCACTTTTTCCCAAGTCCCACTCTTTCTTGATTAAGCATATATCTACACTATGACTATTCATAGTTTCATGCTCTATAAACGAATGTCTATATTTCACATGCACTTTCACATGCACACTAGTGTAGTAGCTCACCAGATTTCACACTAGTCCAGTAGCTATCCATACTTACATTAACATGTATCCCTATTTTTGTTTTCTCTATTTTTTTCACTTGGGCCACCCAAAGAAAACCTTGCACATAATTTTTTTCTTTACATACTTTGTTTTAAGGAGAGTTTTTTAATCACTCTTGATGTGTTTGGAACAAAGGATACATTAGTCGCATAACTTTTGACTGACAAACTGTGCATTACTCTACTGACCTTAGAGATCGAAGAAAGATGTCGTTTAGCAGGTATAGCAACAGATTTCGGCTTTCAAGACTCATTTATATTCTTGTCAAAAGATTTTGCCAAGCTATTAGAGATCCCCTTCAACTCTCTCCTATATTTTTCTAATAGATCTAGTCACACACAATATTTTATTTCTCCCAAACATTTTGCAATGCTTGCATGATAGCTTTTACACTTATAGCTAATCAATATTCCTAACTCATACAGTCTGTGAGTTGATCAAGGCTAACACACGCTAGTCACACAATTAGCTAGAGTTGATCAAGGCCATTAAACGCAAGCCACAGAACTAGTTCAAGTCATTAGAATTCCATTAATAGAATATCATTTGTGGTATTATGAATATTACAAATATAACTCATATAATTTGTAATATTATGAAATTGACTATTATATATAATAGATTATTATCAAAAACTTGTAAAGTATTATAATAGATATTGCTATGTCTATAAGCAATCTACACAACTAGTTGCATAAGATAGTTTTCAAAAGGACATAATAAAACTCACATTTTTTATGTGAAGCTTTCTTAAGTCCTTTAATCTTCTTGAATACTCTTTTTGTTTTGTCCTTTTAGTTGTTTTGAGAGTCAAGGAAGCACAAACTTGGAGTATAGGATTGTTAACGAAAGCATAAACTACTATGGGACTAGACATCTCTCTCTCTCTCTCTCTCTCTCTCTCTCTCTCTCTCTTGCTTGTGCACGCGCGCATGTGTGTGTGTGTGTGTGTGTGTGTGTGTACTCTACGATAACATTCACACATACCACAAACACTATAATACCACGTGGTATACTATAACACCACAAATTATACAAAATTATCACACGGTGACATGCACAATGTCCAAAACACTTTTGAAATGTTTTAAAGCATTGATTTGAAATTAAATCTCTAGTAAATCTCTTCGCTCATTGAAAAGGAAAACAATATTAGTAAGGACCATTAGGAGGATAGCTTTTATCCAACGTATTTTTCAAGCAAATCTACATCACTGTCAGCTGAATTGTTGGGCATGGAACTTTGACTTGTAATCTCAAGTATACAAGAAAAGTCTTTGAGCTTGACCATACATGACAAGAAATAAAATTTTTATCAAAAAAACCGAGGTGTTGTTGAATTTTTATGATCAACATTGAGCACAACCATAGAAAGAGATCAATTCTCATTAATTAAGTTTATGGAGCAACTAGATTTTGTTGTTTCCCCTAATATATTAGAAATTGAATTAAGAAAATTTGTGCCAGTGTGATTGGATGGTGCTTCTTCTCAATTTAAATTAGCCTACAGATTCTACTTTGTCTCACGGTTTAAATCTCTGACTAGTTTAAACACTTTGAGCTAGGTAAAGTAAGGTGAACCAAATGGTAAGGATAAAATGGCTTATAGGTTGCTGATTTTGAGCAAACATTGATGGCTTTACTTCTTGCAGCAATGACTTGATGTTACTATTTCTTGAGAAAGACAAGAGGAACAAAGATATGCAATCTAGCAATGCCTTAGTCAACACTTGGGCAGAAGATGAGATGCAGATTCTGAAGTAACTTGGGCACAAGGAGGCAGATTGCGGAGCAAGAGCATCATGCCAACGTCATTGAAGATAATGTTCAAGGCATTTCTAAAACATGTTGAAGACCAGGAGGAGATCCGTGCTACAACAGTCCAAGTCAAAAAGAGCCTTGCTCTATGATGAGACTATTCCTGGGGGCTCCACAATGAGATCAATCCTATTTCTCTCTCACTCCTTCAAATATTTTGAGAACTAATAAACATTATTTGCTTGCGATGTCCTACTTTTGCTGTAGTGGTGGTGATGGACATGATCTTAGACTGAAGGGCTTCATGAAGGCTAAGGATTTATTGTAATCCCAATTAGGAGCAAGGGGGGTGCAGAAGCATTAAGCTCACCTCTTTGGTCATAAGGCGATTCAGGGAAGAGTATAGAGGTGTGAATAGGTAGGTCACCTCTTTTTGCGATGATGTGATGAGGAGTTAGAGGTTGGATTCGACTTTTTTGTTTGGATCTCACCACGATCGTTTGGAGGGGGGGTTTGCTAGTTATTTGGTGTGTGTTCATCAAGTGTATTGTTGGGAGTGGTCTCATAAGGGATATTGAGTGATGTGTGCTAGGGATGTTTGAAGGGTCAAGTGACCTTTGGGAGTCGATAAGGTCAAAGGTAGAGAGTAGATGAAGTTTTTGACACTAGGGATTCAATGGACTAAGCATGGTCTCTAAATAGGTACCCCTAGATTGAATTTGGGGGGCATTAATTAATTTGTGTAGCGCAAGGGAAGGGAGTGGTACATAAAGATTAAGGTAATTCATCGTGCGATACGTAAGGTAATTCGCCGTGCGATATGTAAGGTAATTCGCCGTGACCCAAAAGATTCGAGATAAGCAGGGAACTTCTTGGAGAAGCTTCTGCCCTCCAGAAGCTTCTGTAGTCTGCTATATAGCAAGGCAAGCTGAAGAGAGGAGGGTAGAGGGGGAGGGCCTGTGAAAGGCTCTGAAGGAGGAGGGCCTGTGAAAGCCTCTCTATGCCCTGAAAGGGGAGAGGGTGGGAAGGAGAGGGGAGGGCTGAGGGCAAGACAGGAGAGAAAATGATTAACGCGAATAGGAGAAGCGAAGTCTACTGAATAGGATTACATGAATAGGAGAAGCAAATAGGTTAACTGACGCAAATTCTTAGGTTAATTGCGATTCTTCGTGAATTAATCAATGCAGATTCTTAGGGAACTTCAACTTCAACATCATGGAAGCTTATATGTCTATCATCTTGGGATGTCCACCTCCATGTAATTCAATTTAGCAAACTCACTCCCATGCCAAATTTTGATAAGCAATTTCGTCTAATCTTTGCGTAGGGATTGACGTGGCTGTTATCGACGTAGCTTTTATTCATGCATTTAATGTTTGAATGGAGAGATTCAGCGATTGAAACCATAGCCAATTTCCTAAATGAGTTCCAGTAGAGTCAACCGTGAAGGAAAAAACCAACGGAAATGTGCTTCACGATGTGTCTTATCCGGAGTAGAGGCTGTTACATGTGCTGATTGTCTCCTGAGTGACGACTATGTTGCCCACATGCTCATTGAAAAGGAGGCACTGCCAGAAAAAGAGGGTAAGGAAGGATAGATTTTCACGAATAATCGTTGAAAAAACATCTTCAGTCGCGAGGAAAAACGGCGAGCGACGACTATCAGCCGTGAGTCATTTGTTTTATGAGGAAAGTGCTCCCCCTCTTTCTGCGAGATGAAGCAGCAGGGTCCGCGAGGGTAATTTTGACCACTAGCAATCTGAGCATTATGCGAGGAAGAACTAGTAGAGGCGGAGGCTCGGACTTTGACGACGATGCATTATGTAACGTGAGGAAATGTTGATTCCGTGAAGCTGGGGCCTGTGGGACTTCAAGAGTAGCGTCCGAGCCTTATATATAAGGATACTCTACAACTCTCACGATCATCATCTGCTCGCTACTTCCATTCTCTAGTGGCTCAGTCTCATTCCTCATTCTTCGCTGCTCGAATTCTCCATCCATGGCTACTTCCGACCCTTATATATAAGGATACTCTACAACTCTCACGATCATCATCTGCTCGCTACTTCCATTATCTAGGAGCTCCATTCTTCGCTGCTCGAATTCTCCATCCATGGCTGCATTCACTTCGGGATCAGGCACGCAGCTGCTCATGCAAACTACCGCAAGCTGAGGCCTGAGGGACTTCGAGAGTAGCTTCCGAGCCTTATATATAAGGATACTCTAAACTCTCACGATCATCATCTGCTCGCTACTTCCATTCTCTAGTGGCTCAGTCTCATTCCTCATTCTTCGCTGCTCGAATTCTCCATCCATGGCTGCATTCACTTCGGGATCAGGCATGCAGCTGCTCATGCAAACTACCGCAAACTCCTGCTCCCCCCTCCTCATCACTGGTGGCTGCCATTCAGTAGCCACTCCTGCATCCATTAGCCACAGCAGGAATGGGGAGTTTATAATAAGTAGCCTGGCCAGCTTCTTCCCATCCAGCTCCAAGAAGCTACTGCAGCAGCACAAGATGGTAGCGCCAACTGCCTGCACGTCCCGCCGGTTCATGCGTCATCTAGCTGCTTCATCTCGCAGAGACGACATCCATGACGACGATGACAAGCGCGTCAAGAACATCGTGATCCTAGGAGGTGGCACGGCCGGATGGATGGCTGCGGCATACCTCGCTAAGGCGCTGCAAGGCACCGCCACCATCACCGTTTTGGAAGCACCCGACATCCCCAAACTGGGAGTCGGAGAGGCCACCGTCCCCAACCTCCAGACTGCCTTCTTCGACTTCCTGGGGATCCCCGAGGAAGAGTGGATGCGGGAGTGCAATGCCAGCTACAAAATGGCTATCAAATTCATCAACTGGCGCACTCCTGGAGATGAATCTACGCAACCACGCAGCCTGCATAACAGTCGCTCTGACCACTTCTATCACAGCTTCGGCCTACTTCCGCATCACGACCAGGTGCCGCTGTCCCATTACTGGTTCGCCAAGCACCGGGCGGGCCTCACGGACCTGCCCTTCGACTACGCCTGCTACCAAGAGCCCCCTGCCATGGACTTGAACAAAGCGCCTCGCCATTCCGACGGCACCCGCTCCACGGCCAACTACGCATGGCACTTCGACGCCCACCTGGTGGCGGATTTCCTCCGAAGACACGCTATGGGCAAGCTCGGGGTCCGCCATATCTTGGATCGGATGGAGCGTGCCGAGCTCCGCCCGGGCGACGGCCACATCCAAGCCTTGCACACTGCTTCCGGCCGTGAGCTGCACGCAGATCTCTTCGTCGACTGCTCAGGCTTCCGCGGCCTGCTTATCAACAAGGCCATGGAAGAGCCATTCCTAGACATGAGCGACCACCTGCTGTGCAACAGTGCGGTGGCCAGCGCCGTTCCGCATGACGACGCCAAGCACGGAGTGGAGCCCTTCACGTCCTCCATTGCCATGAAGTCCGGGTGGACGTGGAAGATCCCCATGCTGGGCCGATTCGGCACAGGGTACGTCTACTCGTCCCATTTCTGTACTCTCGACCAGGCGGCCCTTGATTTCTGTCGGCTCTGGGGCTTAAACCCCGACACCGCCCCTCTCAACAAGATCCGCTTCCGCGTTGGCCGCAACCGCCGTGCCTGGGTCCGCAACTGCGTCTCCATCGGCACTGCATCTTGCTTCCTAGAGCCCCTTGAGAGCACGGGCATCTACTTCATCTACGCCGCGCTCTACCAGCTCGTCCAACACTTTCCCGACAAGGACTTCCAACCAGGCCTTGTCGCGCGCTTCAACTTCGAGATCGAGAACATGTTTGACGACTGTCGCGACTTCATCCAGGCGCACTTCTGCATCTCACCACGCATCGATACGCCCTTCTGGCAGGCCAACAAAGAGCTGACGCTAGGAGAACGCATGCAAGCCAAGATTGCGGCCTATCGAGCTGGGTTGCCCATCAATGCACCCGCCAGCGATGATGAGCACTCTTACTATCACAACTTCGACCAGGAGTTTCGCAACTTCTGGACCAACAGCAGCTACTACTGCGTGTTGACTGGCCTGGGCTTACTCCCGGACTCGCCCTTGCCTCGCCTGCAGCACATGCCCGGTTCCGTCCGTGCTGCCGATGCCGTCTTAGAGCGTGTGCAGCAGCGGCAGAAGGAACTCATCCACACCCTGCCTTCCTGCTACGAGTATCTCTGTAAGGTGCATCGCCAATCACCAGCCACTCGCGAGACCATGCAGTCGCCGGCCTCCCGTGATCTTACAGTAGCAGGGCATTGAACAATGTGTGGATAACCCTCAAATCAAACAATAAATGAGCTATAACCTTGGTAGCTACTAGCGGGATCTTATTTGTCGAAAAGCCTCTTATTACAAGAAGTACTTAGGCGTTGTCACCTAGTTCTGCCAAGTTCCAAATAAAGATTTTATGTTCTTTGGAGAATGCGCTTTAGTGGAGAGTTAGTGGAATTTTTTCCTAAGTTCTTGTTTAATTTTAATAAATGCAGTATTTATGTACTCACTATGCAAATTGTAGCTCTCTTTTAAGCCATGTTGGCTTTCAAATTTAGCTTTACTAGTGAATTAAGTATCCATGTATGTGAGCACTCATTCCATCTACGACCTATTTTTTGTATCCTCTCACACACAACTATGCTAATCTTTCTACGAATTTACTCATCCCCTCACACAAATTTTCTACATTTAATATCCTTACTTGTTTGTCTTTTTTGCTCACCTTGGTCATTGTTGCCCTATGTTGATTTAGTAGAAGGATCCAGGATTGTTGGTACACCCTATTTACTACCTACTCAAGGTCTATATCTGTAGGTACTCAAGTCAATGCTTGCCACAATTAGTCCTTTTGTATCCCTTATGTGGCATTTGTTGTGCTGAGAGCACAAGGTACGTGCTCTATGGAGTCAAATAGTTTTACTATGCTCTGAGATTCATGAGTTCATGCTAAATCTTTTTGGGCATGAACCAAAGCGATAGTCTAGAGTGTGCACATTCAATAGGAGTGGTAAAGGTCAATGCTCCACCCTCTCCTATCTTTCACTATTGCTTAGTTGCTCATCTCTAAGGTCCCCATATGAGGATATATTAGGATCATGGTAGCATAGGTAAAACTATGAATTTAATTCCATCAAGGATCAATCATCCATGTCCATGATGAAGGAGGCTGCATAGTGGAACAACTCTTTACTATTCAAGGCAACTTTTTACTATTCATGGGAACGATGATGAGGCACAATTTTTAAACCATTTTCTTGAGATGATTATGTGTAATAATGGCCATATGGTCATTATTTTAACGTGTTTGAGTGGTAAAAAAACAATGAAATAGAGCAAGAATTGATTACAATTGCACATGACAATCCATGCACATGGCAAATTAGCCATGTAGTAGAATGGGTGAATGACATGGAATAGCCCTAGGGTGGGCTAGTATTTGTTGGGCTATTCAATTAAGCTCCAAGTTAGTAATTGGTCATCTATAGGTTCTTTTGGTCAACCCTCTGAGTCTCTGACAAACCTTAATCTAGGGCAACTAGTGGATCCATGCTACTCCTTTGCATATGCTAGAAAATAAAGAACTTGATTCACCTGACCAAATCCAACAATGAAACTTTGAAATCGACTAAAGATCATGCAACCATGGAAGATAATCAATGGTAGCACTTGCAATACAAAGCATGAAGCACACAGAGGGGGTTTCCTCGATTTATAGGTTTGATAAATTGTAGCAACGCATTGGTCAACCAAACTAATGGCTCCTTAGCCTAATAAAAGGGCCCCTTAGAGGGAGCATTTCATTATCAAGGCATAGATGAAAAGATTCTATGTAAATAGGAGGAGCATGCCTTGAGCATGCATGATAGGTGAGGACTCAAAGGGAGCAAATACTAGTTCTATCATAAACCATGATAGGTGAGTCCTCACCTATCATGCATGATAGGTGAGGACTCAAAGATGTTGATTTTCTAGAGATATATTGTGTAAATTATTATTCTCAAATTGGTAATTTTAAGAAAATTGTACGACTACGTTTCATGGCTACTAGCTAGTGATCAAGAACCTCAAGGGGTCATTACTTGAAAACACTATAGATCATGTGTTTTCAAGGGGTATTAAGAAAAAACCCTTATCTATAAATAATAATTCCTGAAAATGATCCCTTTTTATATACAAAATTATAAAACATTCAATACGGGAATTTAATAACTCTTTTATAAGTATATTTCTAAATGATTTGTGCACTTTTTCTTTTAGAAAACCCCTCCTATTGAAACCATGTGTTGTATTTACATATGATGCATGACACCCTCTCCCCCAATTAGTTGATAGTGTTGTGGAGGATGATGTTGTCGTTATTTCTTTTGGTGATAATGATGATTTGGTTGGGGAAGATTTAAGTGAGCTGGAATCAAAAGAAGATGAGAAAAAAGGCAAGGGAAGCTTGAAAGAGAAACAAAAGACAAAAAGTGAGGATGATTCCATCACTCAAATTCCTACTCATTTTTTAGTGGAGTTTTTGGCTCGTAGGCTTAGGGTTGTGAGAGGCTTTGCACCCCTATTAACAATGATGGACAAGGACCTTGTACTCGCCAAGCGCATCTGCTCCGATCCCTCCCTTAGGTCCTAGATGTTGTTTAGGTTCATTTGGTGTAACCTAGATCATTTTGTAAATCTCTGCCCTTTGAGGCCAATGAATAAAATATATCTTTATGTTCTATTACTATTCCCATGTTATTATACATGTTACATGATGCTTTCCATTAGTTTATGTAAGTTCAGTGTGAATTTGAGTGGTCAAATGATGTTTTTTCACTGTGTGACAAAAGGCAAATGTGTTCACCATCACGTGGGGAGCCCAAAAATGGTAAAGCCTGCTATGGCACATATGAGGCCTATTTGACTTGGTCAAATCGGCCCCATACGCACCATAGCGAGTTTTACCATTTTTTAACTCCCTGTGCGATGCCGAACACATTTGCCTTCTACCACGCTATGAGATTCTTACTGGATTGCTCAGAATTGACCATTATAGCGCAAATATTTATATGATCGCATGCTTTTGAACAGAATAGTGAATGAAAATATTAATGCCAACAACAATTTAAGTGACAAAATACAATGACATTATAAAATAAATTCTGTAAAAGAACACAAAATGGGACACTGTATAAAAAGTATAGGTGTTCATATAAAATAAAATTTTTATACAATAAGGCTTCAGAGCCTTTCTCTCTTCTCTAAAACACTAAGAACATTGGGCATTGAATTCCCAAATACACTCCTAGCTCTAAACCTAGTCGATAGAGAGTCAACGCTATTGTCATTGTGGGCTAGGGACATGGCTACTACCATCAATGCCATACCTTGAAAATTGGTTTCAAAGGCATTGAGGGCAGCCATGCGGTTCAACAAAATGACCTTGTCAACATTGCGATTGATGTCAGCATGACCAATCACTCTTGACAAGGCCTTGCACTTCAAGAGGTCATCAGTGCCATGTGGAGAACACTTTTTGTGGATAACCACAAAGTGCCCTTTTTCTTGGCCAAGGTAATGTGCTGATGAGTGATCTCGGCCGAAGCTACTGCAAACAAGGCATTGCCGAGATGAGAATAGGTCGACCTCAAATGCCTCCTGCAACAATCCAACATTACATTAGAATTCCATTAAAGCAAAGGTATACCAAGAGAGAAGAAATTCAAAGCTCGTAGTTTCTTACCACTATGGAGTCATCATGCTCAATCCCTTCATCTTTGCCAATGAGGATGTATCCAAAGGCCTCCTGCTGTCTGGAGTGAGATGTGGAGGCTTCTTCATGAACATCAGGTAGGTCAGAGTAGATTGATGTCTCTGCATCTTTGATTTGGGTGTGTTAAAGTAAGAACCTCTTCTATTGAATCATTTGCTCCCAAAAACCCAGGTTCTTGCATAGTCATGTCCACCTCGTATCCACACAGGATACCAAGAGCTTCATCCTCCCAGAGACCACCAAACATAACCTCTATGTCATGGAGAAAGAGGTATTGTTCTCCATCGACAAGAAGGGGAGCAAGAAACCATATCATTGTTGCAGGGTCAACAAAGGTGGTGCCTAAGGTGGATGGAATTTGAGAAGTAGAATGGGGTTCAGGAGGTCGCTGGAGCACTTCCAAAGCCAATGTAGCTTCCCGCTCCTCAGCTTCTTCATCAGGGCTTTAGGTTGAGGCCTCCTCTTCCATTTGTCCCTCCTGGAGAAGGAAAATAGTTGTCATTTCCCAGGATAAAGGAACCTATTTCTTGTGTTTTCAATGACTCCACATGCTAGGAGGTCATCAGTGTCCACCTCCCTAAATCCTAGGGGTGTGAGCTGGGCTCAAAAGCGATCTAAATGCTTCATGAACCTGGGTTCTTGATTGAACAAGTACTTCAAATAATCAATTGGGACCCATCTTTTTGTAGACTCATCAAGTTGATATGCAAAACTCGCGATGTACACTACAAGGCATAGGCCATTTCTGGACGGAAATACCGACGCTTTTTACATTAAATTTTTTTTTTTCACGGGCGCAAAGGTCGCTATAAAAGTCGTTAAAATCGTCGGAAAAGGAGCGTCGCTATAAACCGTCGCTATATAGCGACGCTATTAATCGTCGCTATATAGCGACGATGTAAACGTCGCTATATAGCGACGATAAAAACGTCGCTATATAGCGACTCTGTTAATCATCGCTATATAGCGACACTGGTAAACGTCGCTATATAGCGACGATTAACAGAAGGTAAAAAAAATGGTTAGTGGGGCTAAACAGGGCTTTCTTTTGGCCCTGTTTAGCCCCACTAACCATTTTTTTTTTTTTGTAATTACAAAAGAAAGTTTTTTATAACAAAATTTCCCTTGCTTGCAGGGTGATACAAAATTATTCTTGTGAACGATGAGGAAGAAATGCATATACATATACAACTGTGTTTGAAACAAAATTACCCTGTGAAAGGGCGATACAAAATGGCTCTAACGAGCGGATATGAAAAATGCTACTACCACTACTAATCCGAATCCGAATCCGAATCGTCTTGTTGGGCTGTTCCCTGGTCCTCGGCACCTGCATCTTCTCCCTCGTCCCCGACACCTGCGTCTTCTCCTTCGTCATCGGCACCTGCGTCCGATCCTTGCCCCTGTTGATCGCTCGTCTCTGATGATGGGACGCTTGAGCTTTGACCCTGAGAGTGAACCATATAAATCGAAAATTAGATTGGAACTTAAATTAAAAAGTGAGATTACAAGCAGGAGTAAACTTATACCATGCGAGCAGCCACCTCAGCCCAATCGACTGTCGCTCCCATTGCCTCTTGCTCAATGAACCATGGCTTGGTTCCTATCCGAAATGCACGCCGCGTCTCTGCATCCGTAGGAAGACGACCCATCGCAGCTTGCTGTGGATCCAATTTACGAGAGTTAGAGTTAGCTAAAGTGCATGTAATATGTAAGTAAAACAAATAGAACAATACATTAAATGGAAAGAAGTAAACTTACCACGGTTGCCTCGAACGCATACCGTCCACCTGCACCAAAGTGCGAAGTACCCACGACATCCAGCCGTCTCTTCGCAGCCCTCCTCTGACCCTCGAACATTTCAGGATGGTCCCTATGTTGCTTCTTGAAGTACTTCCAATCAGCTTTGTCTGCCCAGCTGGGTTTAGACAACCCCTTTGTAATGGAAGTACGCATGGTTGATCTGCGATGCTTTAGGACCAAACCCATGCGCTCGAGCATATAACTGTTATTAAACTCCACATTTGGCGGATTAGGAAATCTTTGTTTTAACTCATCGATTACCGCCTGCTTCTTTTGGCCATCTTGATACCGCCAATCGATATTTATGCCGCTCTTGAAGTGATGACTCATCAACCGCCTCATGGCGGCCATCACTGCTTTGCCCTTTTTGTCTTCTATTATCTCTCCGGCAGATGTGATTTGATAGGAGAGATCCCCTGATGAGTAAGGGGGACTGACGGTAGCAGAGTCTGAAGGAGTGGAAGCTGCGCGACCGCTTCCGGATCGAGGAGTAGCTGTGGGAGTAGGAGAGGGAAAGGGACATGACTGATACTGTGTCTCCGGACCAAGTGGAGACCTAAAGGAGCGTGAGTGTGCTGACTCGTCTACATCTCCTGAGTCAGCACAACATGAGCCGCCCATCCTACTCTTCCTTCCCTTGCGGGAGGCATGCGCAGGTGATGATCCCGCGGTCGAAGGGGCGCGAGGGGATGGCTGGGCTGTACGTCCACCCGTCGGTATAGGGGAAGGAATTGCGGAGGTCCTCTGAGAGAGCAGAGAGAAGAATCTCGCTGCCTCCTCATCGCTCATCTGCGCTACAAACTCGTCGGGAGTCCCAACAAAGCCATGCGCGGCTAGCAAAGGAGTCCCCTGAGGGGTAGTCGCAGTGCTACGTGGAAGAGGGGTCGGACCAGGGGTAGTCACAGTGCTAGGACCGAGAGGAGTCGGACCAGGGGTAGTCCTCGGGGTAGTCGCCTGAGAGGAATCAAAGTCCTCTGGAGCATATAGATCGTGAGCTCTCCTCCTGCGAGGCTGTCCGTACTCGTCCGATGAGCGACGTGATCCCATGTCTAACATAGACACAAACACGAAAACAGAAAACAAATAAACAAACATGAGCATTCTCATAGGCATAGGCATAGGCAAGAAGAAAGAAGAGGGAAAGGAAAGAAGAGGGAAAGGAAAGAGGGAAAGAAGAGGGAAAGATAAGAGGGAAAGAAGATGTAAAGGAAAGGAAAGAAAAGAATGAGAATGAGGAAATAGAGAATGAGAGAAAGGGAAAGAGATGAGGGAAAATAGAGAATGAGAGAAGGGGGAAATGAGAGAAGGGGGAAATAGAGTGGGAAATAGAGAATGAGCTTATGCAGAAATAGAGAATGAGCTTATGCTTCTCTCATTCTCTATTTCCGCATAAGCTCACGCATAAGCATGAGCTTATGCGAAAACTTAAGCATAAGCTCATGCACATGCATGAGCATAAGCATGAGACGGATGAGTTTCCGCATGCTTATGCTCATGCGGAAAAAGAGAAGGAGCTTATGCAGAAAAAGAGAAGGAGAGAAGCATCTCTCATTCTCTATTTCCGCATAAGCTCCTTCTCTTTTTCCGCATGAGCTTATGCTTATGCTCATGGGTGAGCATGAGCTTATGCTCATGTTTCCGCATATGCGAAAATAGAGGAGGAGAGAAGCATAAGCTTCTCTCATTCTCTATTTCCGCATATGCTCACGCAAAAGAGAAAGAGAAAGAGCTTATGCGGAAAAAGAGAAAGAGCTTATGCGGAAAAAGAGAATGAGATCCGCATATGCTTTTCTCATTCTCGATTTCCGCATAAGCTCTTGCGGAAACTTCCGCATAAGCTCATGCTCATGAATAAGCATAAGCTCATGCTTATGCTCATGCGGAAATAGAGAAGGAGCTTATGCGGAAAAAGAGAAGGAGCTTATGCGGAATAAGAGAAGGAGCTCATGCGGAAACTTGCGGAAACTTGCATGCGGAATAAGAGAAGGAGCTTATGCGGAAACTTACGCATAAGCTCATGCTCATGAATGAGCATAAGCATGAGCTTATGCTTATGCTCATGCATAAGCATAAGCATAAGCATAAGCATAAGCATAAGCATAAGCTCATGCTTATGCTCATGCGGAAAAAGAGAAGGAGCTTATGCGGAAAAAGAGAAGGAGCACTTGCGGAAACTTGCGGATAAGCTCTTGCGGAAACTTGCGCATAAGCTCATGCTCATGCATGAGCATAAGCATGAGCTTATGCTTGCGGAAACTTGCGGAAACTCATGCTTATGCTCATGCAGAAATAGAGAACGAGCATAAGCATGAGCATAAGCATAAGCATAAGCATAAGCATGAATGAGCATAAGCATGAGCTTATGCTTATGCTTATGCATAAGCATAAGCATAAGCTCATGCTTATGCTCATGCAGACACTTGCGAAGGAGCTTATGCGGAATGAGAGAAGGAGCTTATGCGGAAAAAGAGAAGGAGCTTATGCGAAAAAAGAGAAGGAGCACTTGCGGAAACTTGCGGATAAGCTCTTGCGGAAACTTGCGCATAAGCTCATGCTCATGCATGAGCTTATGCTTATGCTTATGCTTATGCTTGCGGAAACTTGCGGAAACTTGCGGAAACTCATGCTTATGCTCATGCGGAAATAGAGAAGGAGCTTATGCGGAAAAAGAGAAGGAGCTTATGCGGAATAAGAGAAGGAGCTCATCCGGAAACTTGCGGAAACTTGCGCATAAGCTCTTGCGGAAACTTGCGCATAAGCTCATGACAAGCTCCTTCTCTCATTCCGCATAAGCTCCTTCTCTATTTCCGCATGAGCATAAGCATGAGCTTATGCTCATGCGGAAATAGAGAAGGAGCTTATGCGGAATGAGAGAAGGAGCTTATGCGGAAAAAGAGAATGAGAGAAGCATATGCTTCTCTCATTCTCTATTTCCGCATAAGCTCTTGCGGAAACTTACGCATAAGCTCATGCGGAAGAATGAGCATAAGCATGAGCTTATGCTTATGCTTATGCATAAGCATAAGCATAAGCTCATGCTTATGCTCATGCGGAAAAAGAGAAGGAGCTTATGCGGAAAAAGAGAAGGAGCACTTGCGGAAACTTGCGGATAAGCTCTTGCGGAAACTTACGCATAAGCTCTTGCGGAAACTTACGCATAAGCTCATGCTCATGAATGAGCATAAGCATGAGCTTATGCTTATGCTTATGCATAAGCATAAGCATAAGCATAAGCATAAGCTCATGCTTATGCTCATGCGGAAATAGAGAAGGAGCTTATGCGGAATGAGAGAATGAGCTTATGCGGAAAAAGAGAATGAGAGAAGCATATGCTTCTCTCATTCTCTATTTCCGCATAAGCTCTTGCGGAAACTTATGCATAAGCTCATGCTCATGAATGAGCATAAGCATGAGCTTATGCTTATGCTTATGCATAAGCATAAGCATAAGCATAAGCATAAGCATAAGCTCATGCTTATGCTCATGCGGAAATAGAGAAGGAGCTTATGCGGAATGAGAGAAGGAGCTTATGCGGCATAAGCATGAGCTTATGCTTATGCTTATAAGCATAAGCATAAGCATAAGCTCATGCTTATGCTCATGCGGAAATAGAGAAGGAGCTTATGCGGAATGAGAGAAGGAGCTTATGCGGAAAAAGAGAATGAGAGAAGCATATGCTTCTCTCATTCTCTATTTCCGCATAAGCTCTTGCGGAAACTTCCGCATAAGCTCATGCTCATGAATGAGCATAAGCATGAGCTTATGCTTACGCTTATGCTTAAGCATAAGCATAAGCTCATGCTTATGCTCATGCGGAAATAGAGAAGGAGCTTATGCGGAATGAGAGAAGGAGCTTATGCGGAAAAAGAGAATGAGAGAAGCATAAGCTTCTCTCATTCTCTATTTCCGCATAAGCTTATGCGAAAACTTACGCATAAGCTCATGCTCTTGCTCATTCATGAGCATGAGCTTATGCTCATGCGCAAATAGAGAAGGAGCTTATGCGGAATGAGAGAAGGAGCTTATGCGGAAAAAGAGAATGAGAGAAGCATATCCTTCTCTCATTCTCTATTTCCGCATAAGCTCTTGCGGAAACTTACGCATAAGCTCATGCTCATGAATGAGCATAAGCATGAGCTTATGCTTATGCTTATGCATAAGCATAAGCATAAGCATAAGCATAAGCTCATGCTTATGCTCATGCGGAAATAGAGAAGGAGCTTATGCGGAATGAGAGAAGGAGCTTATGCGGAAAAAGAGAATGAGAGAAGCATATGCTTCTCTCATTCTCTATTTCCGCATAAGCTCTTGCGGAAACTTACGCATAAGCTCATGCGGAAGAATGAGCATAAGCATGAGCTTATGCTTATGCTTATGCATAAGCATAAGCATAAGCTCATGCTTATGCTCATGCGGAAAAAGAGAAGGAGCTTATGCGGAAAAAGAGAAGGAGCACTTGCGGAAACTTGCGGATAAGCTCTTGCGGAAACTTACGCATAAGCTCTTGCAGAAACTTACGCATAAGCTCATGCTCATGAATGAGCATAAGCATGAGCTTATGCTTATGCTTATGCATAAGCATAAGCATAAGCATAAGCATAAGCTCATGCTTATGCTCATGCGGAAATAGAGAAGGAGCTTATGTGGAATGAGAGAAGGAGCTTATGCGGAAAAAGAGAATGAGAGAAGCATATGCTTCTATCATTCTCTATTTCCGCATAAGCTCTTGCGGAAACTTACGCATAAGCTCATGCTCATGAATGAGCATAAGCATGAGCTTATGCTTATGCTTATGCATAAGCATAAGCATAAGCATAAGCATAAGCTCATGCTTATGCTCATGCGGAAATAGAGAAGGAGCTTATGCGGAATGAGAGAAGGAGCTTATGCGGAAAAAGAGAATGAGAGAAGCATATGCTTCTCTCATTCTCTATTTCCGCATAAGCTCTTGCGGAAACTTCCGCATAAGCTCATGCTCATGAATGAGCATAAGCATGAGCTTATGCTTACGCTTATGCTTAAGCATAAGCATAAGCTCATGCTTATGCTCATGCGGAAATAGAGAAGGAGCTTATGCGGAATGAGAGAAGGAGCTTATGCGGAAAAAGAGAATGAGAGAAGCATAAGCTTCTCTCATTCTCTATTTCCGCATAAGCTTATGCGGAAACTTACGCATAAGCTCATGCTCTTGCTCATTCATGAGCATGAGCTTATGCTTATGCTTATGCTTAAGCATAAGCATAAGCATAAGCTCATGCTTATGCTCATGCGCAAATAGAGAAGGAGCTTATGCGGAATGAGAGAAGGAGCTTATGCGGAAAAAGAGAATGAGAGAAGCATATGCTTCTCTCATTCTCTATTTCCGCATAAGCTCTTGCGGAAACTTACGCATAAGCTCATGCTCATGAATGAGCATAAGCATGAGCTTATGCTTATGCTTATGCATAAGCATAAGCATAAGCATAAGCATAAGCTCATGCTTATGCTCATGCGGAAATAGAGAAGGAGCTTATGCGGAATGAGAGAAGGAGCTTATGCGGAAAAAGAGAATGAGAGAAGCATAAGCTTCTCTCATTCTCTATTTCCGCATAAGCTCTTGCGGAAACTTACGCATAAGCTCATGCTCATGAATGAGCATAAGCATGAGCTTATGCTTATGCTTATGCATAAGCATAAGCATAAGCTCATGCTTATGCTCATGCGGAAATAGAGGAGGAGCTTATGCGGAATGAGAGAAGGAGCTTATGCGGAAAAAGAGAATGAGAGAAGCATAAGCTTCTCTCATTCTCTATTTCCGCATAAGCTTATGCGGAAACTTACGCATAAGCTCATGCTCATGAATGAGCATAAGCATAAGCTCATGCTTATGCTCATGCGAAAATAGAGAAGGAGCTTATGCGGAATGAGAGAAGGAGCTTATGCGGAAACTTACGCATAAGCTCATGCTCATGAATGAGCATAAGCATGAGCTTATGCTTATGGTCATGCGGAAAAAGAGAATGAGAGAAGCTTATGCGAATGAGAGAAGGGGGAAATAGATAAGGGGGAATGAGAGAAGCATAAGCATAAGAGAATAAGAGGGATGCGGAAATAGAGAATAAGGGGGAAAGGAAAGAGAGAAGGCAAAAGAGAGAGGGGGAAAGAGAGAATAAGAGAAGAGGGAAAAAAGAGAAGGGGGAAAATGAGAAAAAGAGAAGGGGGAAGAGAGGGTTCCTACGCCCATCACTGCAGCTAGCGCTTAAGGCGCTAGCTGCAGGCCAATGCAAATAACAAAAAGCTTAAATGGAAAGAAGAGGAAGCACTTACCTGTAAAAGTATGTCCCGCTCGGTGTAGTGGACTGGGCCCACAAAAGAGAGACTATGTCCCGCTCGGTGTAGTGGACTGGCCCTACAAAAGAGAGAAAACAACCCATTTTTTCAAATAAGATGTTAGTGGAAAGAGGAGATCACAAAAGCAACTTCTTGAAAGGAGACAAGGAAAGAGAAGATTGAGGAGACAAGGAAAGGAGGAGATTGAGGAGAAGAGAAGGAAGAGAAGGAAGAGAAATACAGAAAGAAGAGGTGAGTTTCTTTCTTTCTTTCTTGAAATTTCGTTTTTTGTTTGAATCCTTTCTAATCAAGCATGAAAACTAGTTTAAAACTTTAGCAATACAAGTAGAAACACTCACAAAACCAAAGCTAATAAACAAACAACCTACATTGTTGAAAGAAACTCACCTTTTGAAGAACTTTCTTTCTGGAAACCAAAGAGGGAAAAAGGAGAGAGAGGGTGCACAAGAGGTAGGAGGAGGGTGAGGAGTGGGAAATAGGGTAGGAGGTTGCTTGGAATAGATGGGAGGTCAGTGAAAATAGGTGGGAGGAGATTTTGGAGAGCTTACTTGAGAGATTAGGAAAGCTTTGAGCAAAACGCCGCGGGTTTCGGCGTTTCGGGTTTTAACCCACAGCGTCGCTATATAGCGACGCTTATTCGTCGCTATATAGCGACGTTTTTAATTGAAAACGTCGCTATATAGCGATGCTTTCAATTAAAATCGTCGCTATATAGCGACGGAACAGAGCGTCGCTATATAGCGACGCTTACTGTTTATTTTTTAATGAGGCCTCTTGTGACTCAAACATGCTATGCCTATAATTGTCAATATCTCCTCTTACTACATAGCCTTACTATATAGGATTTTTTGTTTCAATCCTTACTATATAGCGATGTCATTCTTTTTATATAGCCTCAAGAGAAGCTCAAATTAAACATGCTATGCTCATAATTGTGTACATCTCCTCTTCATGCTTATGTTTTGGTTTTATAAGTGTAGATGGAAGGGACGAGTGGAAGCTCATCCGATGATGCGCCAACGCCCGGGAGCACGAAGTGGCTTACGGAGAGGTTATATTGTCATTGCACTCATTGCAAGTGAGAAGTACGACATCAACATCGTATTATCATGCGCCACTTGCGGATGTATGGGGAGGAGCCGGAACCAGTACCCCCCGTTGGTGTTGCACATGTTGATGGATCATCGGTAAGTCAAAGCTATTTAAGTTCGCAATCTTATTGTATACCCGGAATTAGAAGATCTTCTATTTACACGAATAAGCTTATGACAGGATGACGAGGGTGACGAGGGTACACATATACCTTCTCACTTTCAACAAGACTATAGTCTCCCAGATGACGACGAGGGTATGGTCGACATGATGGATTCCATTTTTAGGGGCACTACATCCCACGTACACGTGATGTCAGAGTCTGAGGTGAAAATGCGAGAGTTGCAATCAACACAATTGTACGAGGGTGCCAGGATGTCTAAACTACGTGCTTGTCTCTCAATCTTGAATCTACAAGTACAGTATGGGTGGTCGGATACAAGTGTCTCGGCCTTAATGAGGTTAGCCCTTGCATTAATTTGATTGACTCATTATTTGGATATTGTTTGTTTTCAGAATCATCATTTGGATAGTGTCTTTGTCATAGGTTGCTCCAAAAGATGTTGCCTGCACCAAATACCATGCCCGCATCAAGAGATGAAGCGAAAAAGATGCTAACAATGGTGGGTATGGATTATGATACCATCCATGCTTGCCGTAATGATTGTATTCTCTTTCGTCGTGAGCATGGAGATTTGGCTAGTTGTCCAAAGTGTGGGGAACAACGATATAGAGATGACTTGCAGGGTGAGAGGATACCGGTAAAGGTCTTAAGACACTTTCCCATCATTGCAAGAATACAACACATGTTTCGATGCAAATCCATAGCGGAGTTGATGACATGGCATGCATCTCATCGGTCCACTGATCACACATTGAGGATTCCCGCAGATTGTGCGGCTTGGAAGCACATAGATAATCAGTGGCCGGACTTTGCGAGAGAGCCACGCAACTTACATCTTGGGCTAGCCATGGACGGCGTGAATCCTTTCGGGTTACGCTCGACATCTTGGTCGACATGGCCCATAGTCGTGGTGAATTACAATATCCCACCATGGCTAACAATAAAAAAGGGACACCTCATGCTTGCACTACTTGTGCCAGGAAAGTACAAGGCAAGAAACATGGACGTGTACATGGCACCTTTGATAGAGGAGTTACAGATATTATGGAGAGGAGTGCAGGTCTTTGATATTTCCAGAGCTCCTAGGCATACCAATGATATTTCCGTCAGGGGTATCTTGATGTGGACCATGCATGACTACCCAGGATATGGAGAGTGCGCAGGTACGTGGTTATGTCTTTACATGTACAATGAGGGATTATGCTTTTTTTACTCTCTTTTGCATGCATGTCTTGTACTAACATATTCATGCACGCGTGCAGGGCTTGTTACAAGTGGGTACCATGCTTGTCCTGTTTGTGGACCCGCTCTGAAATCGCTTGCATGCTACTCCAAACACATGAGGAAAAATGTTTATGAAGGTCATGCTCGATACCTTCCGCTCGACCATCTCGCACGTGGAGGTCAGCTTGATCCACCACCATCATATTTGAAAGCAAGTGATTGGATTCAAGCTTGGAGGGAGAATGGAGAGGAACCTCCTCCTGGTATGAAGAGGCTATCGATCTTTCACGAGCTTCCTTATTGGGGTCAGTTACAAATCAATCATCAGCTTGGATCCCATGCATATCTTTAAGAATGTGGGGGCTACCATTTGGGCACACTTGGTTGGTTCCAAGGACTCGAGAGGAGTGCGAGAAGACTTGCGTGCTATGAATAGGATGTCTCGTTTGTGGCCCCAAGTGCATGCTTCAGGAAAAGTTGTCCTCCCGAAAGCAACGTGGATCCTCTCTACGAGGGAGGAGGCAGCGATCAAGGCAGACATTGCCTCTTTTCAAACACCGACAGGGTACATGCGTTGCTTGAAAGGAGCATTTTCAAAGGACAATAAGCTTAGTGGCCTCAAGTCCCATGATTGGCACAAGGTCTTACAGGTATTCTAAGTAGAATTAGTGTACCGATAATAGTGATGCATTAGCGTAATTATTATTATGTTATATTGTTGACATGATTTCATTGTTGCTTTGATAGTTCATCCTTCCAATTACAATAAAAGGGTGCTTACAAGAAGATGTTAGAAATGCTATATTCAAGATCTGTGGTATTGTGAGGTATGCTTACTATCAATTCGCATTATCTATTTTCTTCATGGACATGTGAAATAGGTGGATATCTCAAATATCTTACATATGCATGGACATGTGAAATAGGTGGATATCTCAAAAAGAGATCTCTATATCGAGCATCGAGAAGGCTAGGGTGGAATCCATCGAAGCCATATGCTTGCTTGAGAAGCACTTTCCCTCAAGCATTATGACAACTCAAGTCCACTTGCTTGTGCACATAGTTGATGAGGTGGCTATAGCAGGTACCGTTCATAATCGATGGATGTTTTTTCTCGAGCGGTTTATGAAAACTTTAAAGGGGTTTGTAAGACAAAGAGCAAGACCAGAAGCAAGCATGGCAGAGGGATGGCTTGTGCAAGAGTCATTAGTATATATCACAGAGTTTCTTACATCCACGGATCCTGATATGCCGCAAGCTTGGCACAACAAGGATGATGATCGCATCATTGGCGAGGTCCCCCAAGGAAAAGGGATTGAAAGAAAGATGAGCGAAGAGCAAATGGAGAAATTCAATAAGTTTTGTATCCTCAATAGCCCTGAGATGCAGAAGTGGATTGAGAGATATGAAGTGGCCAAAGCAGAAAGAATAAATGCAAGGACGAGATTCAGAGTAATGTACAGGCGATCACAACCATATCCACGAGATCTGGCTCTTCTCCCTACTCACATGTCACTTGATTGGCTACAACTAGCTATACGTAAAGCCGAACGTGATGGAGAGACAATAAACGAGCGCGAGCGGGAGTTATCATCTGGATGTATGGTGCATGTAAGTTTCTTATCTCTTGATGTAATTAAGTAATTATTTGTGGCAATATATGCTATAAAATAGGTGCATCTTCATTGTTTTAATGATGCTCTTTTACAGTACAAAAAGTACAGTGCATTATGGTCATATGGACGACATTTTCACATAGAACGCATCGATTCAAAGAGAGTCACGTATGATTGTGGAGTCATGGCTAACTTCACACAAGATAGCCGAGCAAGTGCTTCGGATACCAATCTTCTCTCCTCACAGTTGGATTATTGTGGAACCATACGCGACATCTATGAAATTGATTTCAGACGATTTACTATTTTCATTCTTGATGTAAAATGGTTTAGAACTACTTACAACGGTCCCCATGCAACTGTGAGAAAAGATGGTAGCGGTCTCTTTGCAATAGACTCCACCAAACATTGGACCGATGAAAGTGATACTTTTGTTCTTCCCGAGCACTGTGAGCAGGTGCATACTAATGATTTAATTAGTCGAAGCTTTCGTTTTTTAAGTCCATTGATATATATATAATTGACGACATTTAGCACGTGATTTTTCATCTTCAATATAGGTGGTTTTTCATCCGGATCGTTCTAATCCAAGATGGTGGTACGTGATCCAAGTCGCACCACGAAGTAAGCAGATTTTTGAAGATCGAGATGTGGATATGGAGATGCCACTACCAAATCCGGATCCAATTGATGAATCTAGCGAAGAAGATGTAGATCACCATATGAGGCAAGAGGAAGATGCGCATAATGACATCGCACGGGAGGAGGATGGAGATCACGATATTGACGAGGAAGACAACAATCGTCAAGATCAATCACCACACTTAAGCTTAATTGAAGAAGATGATCAAATAATTTTAGGTGAACGTACGATGCTAGAGTACGATGATGATATAGGAGATCAACTCGGTATAGAGTTGGAGATAGACTTGCTTGGCGCCTTAGACTTGGCTCAAGATGAAACAGTTGATGTAAATGCTCTTATTTAATTTGATTTTTCTCATCTCCAACTTGGACATGAATATATGAGCTTCAAAGGCTTGATGTACATGCTCTCATTTTTTATTTCTCTATGAGCTCAAACATGTATGAAAATTTAAAAAATTTTGTCATTGGAAGAAAATAAATTTTAAGGCTTAAAAAAAAAAAAAAACCTCTCTGTAAAACGTCGCTATAATATAGTCTCAGTGTCGCTATATAGCGACCTTTAAAAGTCGCTATATAGCGACTTTTACTAACGTCGCTATATAGCGACCTTTCAAAGTCGCTATATAGCGACTTTTACTAACGTCGCTATATAGCGACGTTTATTAAAAGTCGCTATATAGCGACGATTTACGACACCCGATTTTTATACCGACGATGACACTACTACATGCGGATCCTATTGCGACGTTTACGTACCGACGCTTAGCGCAGACGGGGCACTAATCGTCGGTATGAAAAGCGCGTCCCGTAAAGCGTCGCTATATAGCGACGTTAAGCAAAAGTCGCTATATAGCGACGGTTATAAAGGTCGCTATATAGCGACTTTTAAGAGTCGCTATATAGCGACACTTATAAGATACTATGTTATAGCGATGTTTTTCAGAGATGTTTTTTACTCATATAGGCCTTAAAAGTTAGTTTTTTCCAATGACAAAATTTTTTAAATTTTCATACATGTTTGATCGTTTGATCTCATAGAGAATAAAAATACGAGAGCATGTACATGTTTGATCCTTTAAAAGAATAAAAGTACAAGAACATGTACATCAAGTTTGAAGCTCATATATTCATGTCTATGTTTGAGACTTGGTTTCATCCTGAGCTAAGTTTAGTGTGCCAAACAAGTCTATCTCCAACTCTATATTGAGTTGATCTCCTATATCATCATCATACATTCACCATAGACTTGATCATATTCTTCAATAAAGTCGGGTGATTCTTGATAATTGTCATCTTCTTCCTCAATATCATGATCTCCATCTTCCTCCCATATGATGTCATTATGCACATCTTCGTCTTGGCTCATATTGTGATCTTCATCTTCTTCTCTAAATCCATCTGGATCAATTGGATCCGGCATTAGTAGTGGCATCTCCATATCCACATGATCTCTATCTTCATATCCACATTGGTAGTGTGAAGGTATATGCACACCACCCTCCTCATCCTGTCTCAAGATTTCGTGTCGTGTACGCATGAAATATTAATCATGAACTCAAATAGGAATGACTTTTTGATGATCCATCACCATGTGCACCACCATGTCCCTTCCATCTGCACACCTCTAAAGTCACAATACAAAATGCAAGGAAATCCTTTAAGATCCAAAAATTAGCCACCCATGAGCTCCTTCCCTCTCTTCTTAGATCAAGTGCCTTGAATTGATACTTTTAAGGTATAAGTGTCGCTATATAGCGACACTTAGGGTTAAAGGTCGTTATATAGCCACTTTTAGGGTTAAAAGTCGCTATATAGCGACTTTTAGGGTTAAACGTCGCTATATAGCGACTTTTAGGGTTTGAGTTTTTTAATGTTAAAGGTCGCTATATAGCGACACTAAAGAGTCGCTATATAGCGACGGAAAAGCGTCGCTATATAGCGACGGAAAAGTGTCGCTATATAGCGACGCTGTGGATTTAAACCAAAACCCGTCGCGATGCGCGACGCTTTCTTTTGCACTCTCTAATTTCTATTGTAAGCAAAGCGATCTCTCCTCCCACCTATTTCCGACGACCTCCCACTCCATTCTCCACTCCTCACCACTACTCACCCCTCTCCTAGCTCTTGTGCTCCCCCTCCACCCTTCTCCCTCTTTGGTTTCTTGAAAGGAAGTTTTTGAAGAGGTGAGTCTCTTTGAACAATGTAGGTAGGTTTTCTGTGAGATTTCGTTTTGTGAGTGCTTCTCCTTGTATTGCTAAAGCTCCTTACTAGTTTTCATGCTTGATTACTAGTTTTCATGCTTGATTTCAAAGGATTGAAACAAAAAACGAGATTTTAAGAAAGAAAGAAGACTCTTCTCTTTTGTAGGGCCAGTCCACAAAACACCGAGCGGGACGTACTACTCCAAGTAAGTGCTTCCTCTTTTTTCCATTTGTTATTTTTCTAATTTGCATTGGCTTGCAGCTAGCGCCTTAAGTGCTAGCTGCAGTGATGGGCGTAGGAACCTTCTCTTCCCCTCTCTTCCCTCTTCTCTCCTCTTCTTTCCCTCCTCTCCTTCTCCTTCAATCTTTCAATCTCTTTCCCCCTCTTTTTTCCTCTTTCGTTTCCCTCTTCTTCTCCTCTTTCCCCCCCTCTTTTCCCTCTTTCATGCTCATGCTCTTATGCTCATGCATAAGGATAAGCATAAGCATGAGCATAAAAGAAGGAGACATATGTCTCTTTTTCCCTCTTTCCTTTTCCTCTTCTTCTCTCTTTCTTTCCCTCTTTCCTCTTTTCCAATCTCTCTTTTCTTTCCCTCTTCTTCTCTCTTCTCCTCTTCTTCTCTCTTTTCATGCATAAGCTGAGAGCATGAGCATGAAAGAGGGAAAAGAGGAGGGGAAAGAGGAGAAGAGAGAAGCTTATGCATAAGACTCCTCTTATGCATGAGCATAAGAGAAGGAGACATATGCTCATGCTTATGCTTATGCATGAGCATAAGAGAAGGAGACATATGCTCATGCATAAGCATGAGCATATGTCTCTTTTTCCCTCTTTCCTTTCCCTCTTCTTCTCTCTTTCTTTCCCTCTTTCCCCTTTTTCAATTTCTCTTTCCTTTCCCTCTTCTTCTCTCTTCTCCTCTTTCCCCCCCTCTTTCATGCTCATGCTCTTATGCTCATGCATAAGCATAAGCATAAGAAAAGGAGACATATGCTCATGCTTATGCTTATGCTTATGCATGAGCATAAGAGAAGGAGACATGCTCATGCATAAGTATGAGCATATGTTTCTTTTTCCCTCTTTACTTTCCCTCTTCTTCTCTCTTCCTCTCTTTTTCCCCCTCTTTTCCCTCTTTCATGCTCATTCTCTTATGCTCATGCATACGCATAAGCATGAGCATAATGCTTATGCTTATGCATAAGCATAATAGAAGGAGACATATGCTCATGCTTATGCTTATGCATGAGCATAAGAGAAGGAGACATATGCTCATGCATGAGCATATGTCTCTTTTTCCCTCTTTACTTTCCCTCTTCTTCTCTCTTTCTTTACCTCTTTCCCCCTTTCCAATCCCTCTTTCCATTCCCTCTTCTCCTCTTTTCCACCCTCTTTTCCCTCTTTCATGCTCATGTTCTTATGCTCATACATAATCATAAGCATAAGCATGAGCATAAGCATGAGCATATGTCTCCTTCTCTTATGCTTATGCTTATGCATATGCATAAGACTCCTCTTATGCATATGCATAAGCATAAGCATAAGAGAAGGAGACATATGCTCATGCTTATGCTTATGCATGAGCATAAGAGAAGTAGACATACGCTCATGCATAAGCATGAGCATATGTCTCTTTTTTCCTCTTTACTTTCCCTCTTCTTCTCTCTTTCTTTCCCTCTTTCCCCCTTTCCAATCTCTCTTTCCGTTCCCTCTTCTTCTCTTCTCTTATGCATAAGCATAAGAGAAGGAGACATATGCTCATGCTTATGCTTATGCATGAGCATAAGAGAATCCGGAGACATATGCTCATGAGCATAAGCATGAGCATATGTCTCCTTCTCTTATGCTTATGCTTATGCATATGCATAAGACTCCTCTTATGCATATGCATAAGCATAAGCATAAGAGAAGGAGACATATGCTCATGCTTATGCTTATGCATGAGCATAAGAGAAGTAGACATACGCTCATGCATAAGCATGAGCATATGTCTCTTTTTTCCTCTTTACTTTCCCTCTTCTTCTCTCTTTCTTTCCCTCTTTCCCCCTTTCCAATCTCTCTTTCCGTTCCCTCTTCTTCTCTTCTCTTATGCATAAGCATAAGA
Organism: Dipteris shenzhenensis; assembly: GCF_047967505.1. Taxonomy (NCBI): domain Eukaryota; kingdom Viridiplantae; phylum Streptophyta; class Polypodiopsida; order Gleicheniales; family Dipteridaceae; genus Dipteris; species Dipteris shenzhenensis. The sequence goes on from NC_141610.1 coordinate 46,939,143, forward strand.
GAAGGAGACATATGCTCATGCTTATGCTTATGCATGAGCATAAGAGAAGCCGGAGACATATGCTCATGCATAAGCATGAGCATATGTCTCTTTTCCCCTCTTTATTTTTTGTAATAACAAACTTTCTTTTGTAATTAAAAAAAAAAAAGCATTAGTGGGGCAAAACAGGGCTTGCTATGGCCCTGTTAGGCCCCACTAATGCTGTTTTTTTTACTTCTGTTAATCGTCGCTATATAGCGACGTTTACCAGTGTCGCTATATAGCGACGATTAGTAGTGTCGCTATATAGCGACGTTTAACAACGTCGCTATATAGCGACGGTTCTTTTCCGACGCTTTTAGCGACTTTTATAACGACGTTTGCGCTCGTGAAAAAAAAAAATTTTAATGTAAAAGGCGTCGGTATTTTCGTCGGAAAAGGGCCTATGCCTTGTAGTGTTAACGCTAAGCGGGCGCTAATCGTCGGTACGTAAACGTCGCAATAGGATGCGTGTGTAGTAGTGGTAGTCTTGCATGTACTTGATGAGGTCTTCAAAATCGTATCGGGCTCCCAAGTAGGTGACTAGGACCTCTATGCTCTTATCAAAGACTGGAAATAACTCCTCCTCTCTATCAATTAATGGAGTATAGGAGATGAAATCATGGAAGGCAGACCTAACAGAATCCATGGTAGTTTGGTAGCTAGGAGAACTATGGCTATGATAGTGAAACTTTGAAACTAAAGTAACTTTATAACCTATATATACCCAAATGTTCTAAATATAAAAAATAAAAAGAATTATAAATTTTTGGGGAAAAATTTTACATTGACATGAAACAAAACCATTCAAAACATCAAAATTAATTGCACCACTATTAATTGGAAAATGTCAAAGTCCACAACTGTTCCACTCCACATTTTTTAGACAATCTTCAATATTGCAAGAGGGATAAAAGTGGCACTATGCACGAGCTTCTTTGCATGCTTTCCTACCTTTTCACCATTTAAGGTATAGTGAAAGGACTCAAACATGCCATCCTCCATGACCAATAGGTGTTCCCACGCATCCCTGAGAGTCCAGTGTGATGTGACAGTCACATTCTTGACATCTCTTAAATGATAACCAATACATAAATTGACCCGTGTATTATCATCATCATTAGAGTCAAGGGGGAGCCAATTGCCATCTATTTTCTTCCAGTGCCTATATTGGATAGCAAAATATAACATTTGGTGGGAGATGTGGTACTTGACAACCACATTGTCCTTACATACATGGCATTGAAATAGATCACCCTTTTGTTCATCTGACCTACTTCCCCAATTCACCAGCAATTCCTCAAGGGCATTCTCATGTAGGCACTTGCATGACCACATGGTTTTTGTTTTGTGCATCTGGATATTATGAAAACAAGAAGCAAAAATGTGCTGAGTATAAACCAAGGCAACCTTACCCATTTAGAGCTAAATGTAAACTTCATGGCCATGCCCACATCCTTTGCAATCTTTTCCTTGTATGATTGCATTGTTCTTGTGTCCACCATGCTACAATCCATGTCTTCAAGTTGTGGTGTTGCAATGCATTAAAGATGGCCATAGCCTGATGCCGTCCTTGGAGTAATGTACTTGGCATTATACCAATAGATATTTCTCTGTTTCAAAGCAAAGGACTTCTCTCCGGCATGCATTTGCCTTCCTAGATCCTCATGAATGGCAGTAAACTTACCTGAGAAGCACTCGACTAGTTCCCACTCCTCAAAGTCTGAAGGAAATACATCTACTATGCACAAGAGCTATTTCAAATATAATTTCAAACTGACTCATTATACTGGATCTATTTCAAAATACAATTTCAAGTTGACTCATTACACTTCAAAATCTTACATAAGATGCAGAAGCAATGGCTATGCTTGCAATCATAACTTCACAAGAAATATTGCTCTAGATGAGTCTTTGTACAAAGGAGTCTATCATGGCTTTTTCAATAATTTAATTCTGGCCTTACAATGAGTGAAGTACAAATGGATGATCCTAACATTTGCTTGTTTGAATGTATGATTCATCGTCACTTGTCGCTTGGGTGCCATATTCATTCACTCTCATTTAACCACCGTCATCTTCACTCTTTATTGATGCTTGAATAGTGTTATCATGGGCATTCTCCTTAGCGATCATCTACTTCCTCCTTAGTGAGCATCTTTAAGATCTATGTAATCTGCAAAATGATTGGTTGCGGTGTTTTTATTTTTTCTTCTACATCATACCTCATGTGCTTCTTTGTTTTCATTGCTCTTTATTTCTAGGATACTATGACTGTCTTTGTGGAAAGCTTTGAAACTGCTTCATGGTTTGGGACCCATTCATTTTTCAGACAAGTAGTATACAATGTATTGTTATCCTGGTTCTCCTTCCTACCCCACGGCTCATACCGTACCGCTGTAAATGTTGTAGCTCTCCCCTGGTCATCCAAGCTCAAATCAACCACTTTTTTAACACAGAACTTCACGTTCACATGTTCATTGTTCGATGGTTGAACTGCAACAAAACAATGGACATCTATGTCTATTTGTGGCATAAACTCTCTCTTCTTTGGTCCATAATATGGACATGGCACAGTAGTGATTCAAACTCATTTTCAAAGAGGCCACAAGCTGGGCGCAAGTTGTTACCAACATTTGGTCTCTCTTAACATCATCTTCTCGCATTTTCTCAAGGTCCTTTATCAATTGGTAGGTCTTTCTAATTACAACAGTAGTGTGTTCCTTCCAAGAGGGTTTCCAATCATGAAATCTCTTCAGCATTTCCTCTTTGTATATAATAAATGCTTTTAAGCTTTCTATTTCATCTTTGGATTTCTCACTAAAGTCTTTTATAAGAGCCCATGTTGGATGCATTTCTTTGCTTAGAGTTGAAGTTAAGAGACTATAAGGTTCTTCAAATTCCCATGTTGTATCATGAGAATAGTGTTGCCGCTGCATCACTGATTTTAAATTTTTTACGAATTAAAAGTGAAAGAAGTGTGTAGTGCTATGACCTATCATGCATCACCAGATCATCCCCAGCTTTTTGTATGAAAGGTAGAATAAATATCTACGAATCATACATCCTTTCAACCATGGAGCACACTGTACCTTGCTTGCGGCCACCAAGTGTATTCTGATTCATACTATCTACAATAATGCACATGTACTCATTTGGATGAGAAATAGCTTGCTCTTTCCAAAATGCATATTTTATTCTAGAATGTCAAACAAGTCCATGATGAACTTTCCTATTTCTCTCATCTATGTTTCCTCTTCTATAGTGTTATCTAAATCATCTCCTTTTTTATCTCTTCTCCTATTTCTACTCACATAGTCCATTCAATTCTCATCTCCTCTCCCATCTCCTTGCTAGCTTTTCTTGTTTTTGGTAGTTCTTCTCTCATATTTCTACTTGCATACTCAATTCACTTCTCCTATCCTATTCCTACTCGCATACTTAGTTCTCATCTCCTCTCCTATCTCCTCGCTATCTTTTCTTTTCACTCTTTAGTTATCCTCTCCTATTTCTACTCAATGCATACTTTGCAAATGGAAAAAGTTCTTAGTATTATTAGTTCCATTGAGCATACAATCAACAACAAATTATCATGAATTTCTAAGAACAAAAGATAGTGAGAGGAGCATCTAAGAGGCAAGGACCATTGACCTAAGTAGAAAAATTCAAATTTGTGACTCGAAAAAATCAAGAAAATCACTCGAATGATTTGAATGGAAGAAAAAATCGGTTTAAAAAATGGTGACACGTCACATTTTTTATATAAATCACCATGTCATCCCCACATATTCGTACGATTAACTTTTATTCATACAAATAGGTATTCATATGAATAAAGTATTCAATGAATATACTTGTATTAGGATGAATACATTCCTACATTTTTACATATAACCTGAATGTTTGCCTATGTCTTTTATCTCATGCTTGGTTCCCCAGCTAAGCATACAAGATGAAAAAAGGAAAAGAAGAAGAAAGGTCCTCAAGGTTGTGAAAGCAATCTAGAAGGTCCGAAATAAGATGGATTTTTTGTTAGGGAGCTTTAGGATCTCATTTTGAGTTCCTAAGATCTCTTGAGAGTTCTTTGTTCTTTTGTTTATGGGAGTTCTAGGTTCTCTTTATTGAGTTCCTTAGATCTCTTGTGATAAAAATATTTTAGATATTTATGTGTTAGAAATTTGTTTATGGGAGTTCTAGGATCTCTTTGTTGATTTCCAGGATCTCCTTGTTGAGTTCCTTAGATCTCTTGTGAGATAAATTTATTTGTGAGAGTTTGAGGGTCTCCTTGTTGAGCTCCTTAGATCTCTTGTGAGAAATATGCTTGTTTTTGTGTCTATGAAATTTGTGGGAGTTCTACGATCTCCTTGTTGAGCTTCTTAGATCTCACGTGAATATTTGTTTGTGGGAGTTCTAAGATCTCCTTGTTGAGTTTATTAGATCTCATGTGAATAGATTTTTGTACGTGGAAGTTCTAGGATCTCCTTGGTGAGTTCCTTAGATCTCTTGTGATAAATGTGCTTGTTTTTGTGTCTATGAAATTTGTTTGTGGGAGTTCTAGGATCTCCTTTTATTGAGTTCCTTAGATATCTTGTAAGGATTTTTGTATGTGGGAGTTCTAGGATCTCCTTGGTGAGTTCCTTAGATCTCTTGTGATAAATGGGCTTGTTTTTGTGTCTATGAAATTTGTTTGTGGGACTTCTAGGGATCTCCTTATTGAGTTCCTTAGATATCTTGTGAGGATTTTTGTATGTGGGAGTTCTAGGATCTCCTTGCTGAGTTCCTTAGATCTCTTGTGAGAAATGGGCTTGTTTTCATGTCTATGAAATTATGAATTTTTTTTTGGGAGTTCTAAGATCTTCTTGTTGAGTTCCTTAGATCTCTTGTGAGGATTTTTGTATGTGGGAGTTCTAGGATCTCCTTGCTGAGTTCCTTAGATCTCTTGTGAGAAATGGGCTTGTTTTCATGTCTATGAAATTATGAATTTTTTTTTGGGAGTTCTAAGATCTTCTTGTTGAGTTCCTTAGATCTCTTGTGAGGATTTTTGTATGTGGGAGTTCTAGGATCTCCTCGTTGAGTTCCCTAGATCTCATGTGAGAAATATGATTTTATTTTGTGTTTGTATTCTCACACTTTCTTGGAATGAATATGTAATATTCTTTCAATAGAATGTGAAAGAATACAAAAAGTTTTAAGAATACTCTTCTATTAAGTGTTAAAACTTTCAATTCATACACTTTAAAACTCTTTGTATTCTTATGCTTTCTTTTGAATGAATATTTAATATTCTTTCAATAGAATGTGAATTATTTTAAAAGAGCATGATGGAATGAAAATTAATATATTGCATGCTTGAACGTGTTTTGCAAAGGATATGTGCTGTTTTTTATAAAATGCGTATTGCAATATGTTTCTATTGTATACTCAAATTAGTTTTTTTGCATTTTGTTTTTGACAACTTCAAAAGCATGGTGCGTGGCAACATTTGGTCATACGTGACGAAGATACGAAAAGTATATGACTTGGTTTCTTTCTTGCACATTGGACATTGGAGCTTGCACATGCACTCCATCTAATGTTCTTCCATTATGCAAATCATATTTAGAGAAAGTGAAGAAAGTGGTTAATCCGACCCTTGTAAGAAATTGTGCAAATCAACAAGATGTGAGCACTGAGGTTGATGAGATGGTTGAAGGAGAACCACCAATAAATGCAAGGAGTGTATCCATACATGAAGGTGATGTAGATATGCTAGCAAGCTGGTCGCAGGTGAGTTTTGATGCGATTAATGTCTGTCAGGTGAAGAAGAGAAAAAAGGGAGAACAATTTTCTATGGAGGATGGATTTCTTTGATAACAAGTGCATGAAGAGCACTTAAGATGGACAGAAGCATTTGTTGAAAATGGTATACCATTCAATGTCATGAGAGATGGCATGTTTTGTAACGCCTTGAAATCATGTGCTAGAGACCAGGATTTATTTTGCCAGATTATAATAAAATGCGTATGGATCATCTTGATAGAGTCAAACAAACTATGGCGGATTACTTGTAAAAAAAAATATTGGACTTTATTCCTACATATGGGTGCACTCTTGCCTTTGATGGAGGGACTAGCAAGTAGGCTAGACCCTTGATAAATGTAATGTGCATTACTCCCAAGGAAACTATGTTTTTGGAGAGTATTGATATGTCTCTAAAAGAAAAAACTTTGGCAAATATTATAAAAATATACAAAAGAGCAATTCACAAAGTTGGTGGCAGTGAGAATGTTACTGCATTAGTAATAGATAATGCATCGAATTATAAGAGCACAGGTGAGATGGTCATGGCAAAGTATCCCACTCTGACATGGGTGCCATGTCGCACTCATACTCTCAACTTATTTATGAAGCATATTGGACAACTGCCATTTTTGCAACCAATACTGCAAGATGCTAACGCTGTAGTGAGTTTTATAAAGAGTCATCAATACTTGCATGTAGTATTCAGAGAGGTGTGAAGCAACTCTGGCAATTTTGTCAAACTAAATTTGCCACTTCTTTTCTAGTTCTTTGCTAGATTGTTGGAAGTGCATCAAGCTTTAGTCGAGACTGTTGCTGATAGATGATGGACGAATTGGCTAGAGAGAAAGACGCAGTACACAATACCAAGCTCTAAATGTGTGCATCTTGTACAATCATCTCTATTCTGGAAAAATGTGAAAAGAATTAAAGGTGTAGAGCCATTTGTAACAGTATTAAGGATGGTTGATGCTGATGCCTTTGTTATGGGTAAAGTATATTGGAAGATGTCAGAACACAACAACACAAAGCAACTATAGATGCGCTTGATAGACGCGCGAAATAGCGGGCATGTCTATAGGCATTGCTTGAATAGAGAAATTATGGGCACGTCTAATAGCGTGTGTATTGATGCATCTATTAGCGCATCTACACTAAGAAAATACGGGTGCATCTAACATTACGTCTAATAGCATGTCTATTTGCACATGTATTAGCGCATCCATTAGTGCATCCACACTGAGAATTAGATGCGTATTTAGATGCAAAAAAGAGAATACAGAAAGTGAGATTTTGGTGTAGGCTGGTAAATGTACATCACTGCTTTCCAAACATTGCCCATGATTACCAAAGCACATAATTTTAACAAAAACATCAATGCTTTTTTGCAAACCCATATATGCAAAAATTAAGTGAGGTGAGGAGAATGAGACAATTGTATTAAAGGCAAGTTTAACTTTTGATAATGAAACTTCTTCTTGGATTTGCAACCTTTGAAGTATCCTCTAAAGAACCACTGAAAATACTTCTTTGAGACTATTTGCCTTATGTGCTCCTCCAAAATGCTGTGTATGTAAACAAAAAATTTTTTGGCTGTGTAATGAGACTTTTCCATTCTTTATGTGGACCATATTGCAAGGCATGCATATTTTTAACAAAATATGGAAGGTGGTTATATGAAATACGTTGAAATCATAGAAAATATAAAGTCAATATTTTGTAGACCATGTTTGAAAGTACAAACTATGCATAAAAAACAAATTAGTTCAGCTTACCATGTAGTGTGTTATGTTGTAGCTTGTCCAAGCTTCTTTCATTGATTTTCCAAAAGTTTTAAGCCCCTCTTCTAATGCACGATGATCACTCTTGGTCCATGTCTTTTTGTCACAAAGCTGGAAAAGATTGTCTAAGGATTTTTGTACATCTTCTTTAACATTTTGAGCAACACCATCTATCATAGCATCTTTAACTACATTATACACATGCTTCCAAAGGCCATATCTCACCCTCAAAATATATCTTGATCTGTGCCCTATTCATAAGTGTGATGGTCACTCTTTTAATCTTTTTCTCTTTAACAATTTCACATTCATCCAACTTTATGACAAATATAAGCCATCCCTGATACTCTTCAAATGTGATTCTGAAGAATTCAACCATTCTTTTTTGTAATTGTTCAAGATCAACAAAAATGTCATTCCAAGGATTATACATAGTGATTGCTTACTACCTTCAAATACATCCTCAATATGCAACCACTTTTCAATAAAATCATCTACTTGTTCATTGAGTGAAGCTCTTAAATTTCAGACTTCTGTAGGATTTGGAAGATTCAACACATGTTTGATCCTTTGATCTTTAAAATTTGATGACACTACTTTGAAAATAGAAGAATAACCTTTCTTGCTAATTCTGCTCTTATTGAGAGCGTCTTAAATTAAGTTTACATCAACTTTGTTGCTTTTCATGAACTATTGCACAACATTGCGTTTGATGGTTTAAACTTCATTTCCTTAATCATACCTTTCACAATAGTAGTTGAAAAGAGACCTTTCATTTGTTTTATAGGAAGAGAATTCGGATCAACATTTTCCTTTTGGGGCTCCAAACCTTTCCTATAAACTAATGCATAAATAAGAGTTAACAAATGGTTTGACAAATTTTACCATTCTTCTTGGACTTGACTTTTGTACCCTCCACTTCCCGCTTTGAATTCTGCAAGGTTGCAAAGTTTTCTTCTTATAAAACTATCTCCCAATGGGGTTGCTTTCAAGCTTGCTTTACATAACTTCTCCCTCATCTTTGTATGTTCTTCAATTTCATTCTATATCTACTCTTTCAATATTGATCTTTTGGCTATCTGTTATGTTTTTGTGTTCTCCTATTGCTCATATAAAGACTTATATCATGTGTACAGAGCTGTGATGATGTATACGTGCATACCTTTCATTTTGCCACCCACAAACTTTAGCAATGTTGTCAGATTTGAGAATGGCAAAGTAGAGTTTTAGAGTAGACATTTTGGATAAATCTTCCCATCACACCATATGTCTATATGTTGTAAACATTCTCTCCTTATGTTTTCTCTTTGCATGGTGCCTACGTGTTGTCATTTTGAAAGAGGGGCATACTCTTGGGCTAAATCAATATGAAGATGGTGTTGTTCTCTCTTGTTGGCTTGTTCTGTAGAGTTGTAGTTTGGTGTTGCCATTTTAAGCGTAGTGCTTTTCCATTTCTTTGCAATTTCATTATGCTTTCATAAGGCAAAGAATCATGATGGTGGTAAACTTTAAAAACAAGGCTATGGCAAGATTAGTTATGGTATTCTAACAAAGAAGCTTAATGATCGTGGAGATAGCTAGAAAATGATTGACATAAGTGGCTTGAAGTAACATTGAATGTAAAAGCTAGTGAGATATGGGAGTGAATATATAAGAATATCTTTCTTCTTTCATCCTCTGACATGATTATAGTACTTATAAATATTTAATTATTTTCTCACATTTCGGACTCACAAAAAAAGAAGAAATTGTGGATTTCTCTCAGGGCCCCAAATGAGTTTCCTTTTTTCCTAATGAAAAATGGCTATTTTGTTTTCCATATATGGAATCCAAATGGCTCTTATGTTATCCTAGCCAAGTTGGGTGATCCCAACAACTTTGAACTACTTCAAAATGGAACCATTTGTGGTTCAAAACCCGTAGGGTTTGTGTACTAGGTCATATCCGTCGTTAAAATTCTCAATGGCCATTTAAATTCTCCCCTTCCTATTCAAAATCCATCCATGGATTGTGTCTAGATTGAGGTGCATGATGTGAGACTTGAGGGCGTTGTTCATGATGTAGTAGTGATCGAACATCCTATGGGAGATGCGGCAAAAGGGATGGAGAAGCTTCCAAAAATGTTTCTTAAACATATCTTCAAATTTCTGGATGTGATATCCATGAAGTTTTTAGAAATTTAAGTAGAGCCACATGAGTTGAGGGAATGAAGGGCCCTCATTTAGATTGAAGACAATCTCTGATTGCAGCCGCAGGTGTAGCTCTCTGCTTGTAGCCGCCACAGGTGTAGCTCTTCCATTGGTAAGTCTTGTGCAAGTAGGTCCCTTAGCAATATAATCAACATTAAAAAAAAATGCATGGTGGCTACAACGGTTGGCAAATACAAATGTTGTTGTGAACTCTTCCATTTGGGCAGGTAAGATCCAATTGCAGAGAAAAATCAAAGTGTGTAAATTGTATACAATATTTAGATCCACATCTCGCATCTTTTCAAAATTGGGCCAACTCCAATGCTCGGGGGGGTCACTCATCATATGTAACCCTATCACGTGAGTTCAACAGAAGGATTTTTTTTATTTCTAAAATTTACAGAAATAAATATACATAAGGGATTATTTAAAATAGTTTTGGAAAAAATTTACAGATTTGTATAGAAAAGGGGTACATTTTATTCATGAAATTTTTTACAGATAAGGGACTTTAAATATAGGCCTTGAATGCACGTGATATAGAGGGTTCATACATAGTGACCCCCCCGATCTCCAATGGCGGTGTAAATGTGGGTTCAATTCTCAATTGATGCCTTGCACAACAATATGTGGTCCAAAATGTCACATGCCGCAAAAACTAAATTCTCCACTAAGGGTGGAGCCATGCATCAGTGTTGGCAGTAGGTACCAACTTATAATCTGGTTGGGTGTAGCCTCCCGGACTATGCTACTGGTGTTCATGTAGCCACTTGCAGAAGCTGCATTGAATGAGTTCAGTGAGATCTTGCATGTCCAAAATATTTTTCCTAGAGAGATGAAAGCTCTATAGCTTCCCTTTCCATCTATCTCCCATCTATTGACATTTGGCACACCCTCAAATGACATGATGGCTTCATACCAAGTGTCATGGTTGGGTGTGGAGTCTTGCAACAAGTCCTGTTCTTTTGGCATCTATTGTGCCACTTCTTCCTCTAGTTCCTCTTTATAGGTACCTTCAATATCTAAGAAGGGCATGGGTTTGAGAATATTATACCGGTGCTTTGTTCCCATGTCTTCTTATTTTAGAGTAAAAGATGTAAATCCTTGTGAAACTTTATTTTTTGTAGCATAAAAGTTTCAAATCCTTGCGATATTTCAAACATTTATTTTTATTAGGGAATACAAACTTTCAACACCAATATAAAAGTTTCACTTCTTAACAAAACTAACATGAAAAAATCGTCCATGATTAAGGCAACTTGTTGTTGGACCTATGTCTCAATACAATTTGTAATATTTAAGGTTGTACTAGAACTACGAGTGCAATATGATCCTTTGCAATTGATCCATTCATTCTTGTCCCAAAGGTGAGAACCTTGTAACTTGGACCCCATGTTTTGAGAAATTGTGCACTTCCATCGTGTCCTGTATCTACCTTTTCCAGAGGGTGCACATGGTAGATTGTTGGGCGGATGAGATTCCGGGTCTTGTTGCCACTATTGGTCCATTTGTTTGGCCAGGGGAATAGAGATTGTTTGGGAGGCATGTATGTTTCTTTTGTGGAGGTTGATGCTGAAGTTGATTGTGGGGCGGGGTACCTCGGAACCCATTGAGCTTCAATCTTGGCCTGGACTATAGCAAGTTCCTATGTATCTACCATTACTTGACCCACCAATTCTTGTAGCATAATGACTCAGGAGTACAAGGGTGTGTCCAATGGTTTCACCTTTGCTGTATTAACCCTTATGGCCCCAACAGTAGGTCTTTGTGCTAATACCTCTCTTTGGGGTCAGATTCTTATGTGACTACTAGGGTGTGGGTGAGAGATGATGTAGGGCATTGCATGTTATTGCTTGAAAAGGCACGTGCTTTGGGCACCAATATGAAGCTATTGCCCTCATAGAATCCCAGGGCTTCAATAATTGCTTTGGTATCCATCTAGAGTGGTTCCTCTTTTGGCCCTTTTTTAATTCATTTATCTTGTCATGCTTCCTTTTGGGTGTGTAGCTTTCTCTCTCGCAGACATAATGGGAGACTGGGCAGCTTGAATTGTACCTTTCTTCTTTTTGGGTAGAACTTGGGAAGAGGAAGTGGTGTGTGAGTCCTTTGGGAGCCAGAATAATAACTTTCCTCTATGTGTTTGTAATGCTGCTAGGGTGGGAATATCATCCTTCTTGGGTGTGGCATGGTGGGAATAGCTCGTGGAATCGCGGAGTCTATCAGGTGCTTTCTTGCCTTTCTCTCTTCATAGGATGACATAGTTGAAGACTTGGCATCTATTGGGATCACTAAGGTGAGGCCATCGTAGGTTAGGGTAGCTGTTTGTTCTCATTGGTCAATCTACCAATTGATTGCCCAACACCATTTCATCCCTAGAATTACCTATTCATCCATGCACTTGCTAGCATAACATAAAATCAACTTGCCACACAATGATTGTTAACTGACAAGGGAATTTTGACATAACTGATAGCATGGGAAATCTCGCCATTTATAACACAAACCATAACAAGTGTGGGTTCCAGGGTTACCTTGAAGGTCAGGAGCTGGGTACAGATATCATAGGAGATTAGATTATGGCTAGCACTTAGGTCAATGAATGCATCAGCTGAACAGATGGTTTTATTGCACAATTGAAAATTGGCTTGCACCCTTGCAGGAGAAACTATCAAGTCTTTCATGGGGTGTGTCCCTTCCATGTCTACTTTATTGATAGATATATGATCTTACATTATTTTCCTAGGCCTGACATGCTTTATGTTCTTATATGGCATGCTGCTTCATATGAGAAACCTCTAGTTTTAGCTCCTTTCCTGATGGATGGTCTATAAGGTCTAGAATAAGGGACTATAGTAGTGCTTAAGCTTACTACCATTGATGTAGCCATCCATCTATGTGCCATCAAGAGTTGCAATAATACAAGAGCCTTGTAGCATGATTTTTACCACCGGATAGGGACCCATGCCACAATACTTGAGCCTACGCTTGGTGTTTCTAATGCTATACAAAAGAGCAAGATTTCATTCCTTTAAGTTCTTACTGCACAGGTTGCGAGAAAGCCTTTTTTTTTGGCACAACTTCTCCACCTTCATGCCCTAGGTTGGCCTTTAGCCTTGTCTCATCAAGCTTTTCAAGCTCAATTAACACTCGGGAATGGCTTCATCGAATATGTGATCTCTAACTACCACTATAAAGCAAGGCATGATAAACTCCATGGGCATTATTGCTTTTGCCCCAAACACGAGGCTAAAGGTTGTTTGTTTGTTGCCACCTTGTAGGCCGTTCGATAGGCCCATAGTGCGCTAGTAAGTTTATGCTCCCAATCATTGTGGCTAGCCTCGACTATACATGTCATAATTCGTCACAATAACGTTTTTGAGCTTTTGGACTTTTTGCTCGCTTGGGGGTGGTAGGGAGTAGATTTTTGGGTGCACTATAAGGAACTCATTCATTAGTATTCTAATCATATCATTCATGAATTGTGTCCCTCTATCACTCACGAGATCACTCACAATCTCGAGTGGGAGGCCAAAGTAGGATATCACGTTCTCGTACAAGAAGTTCATAGTGGCCCTCACAACTGCTTTTTTGGTGGCCTTGGCCTTTGCCCAGTTAGTGAAATTGTCCATGGCCTTGATAATATAACCAACCTGAGTTCCCTTTGTGGGGGCAAGACTGATAGGATCCACAAAATTGGTTCCCCATTTTTCAAGGGCTGATCGATGAGGACCCCATTCAATGGCATGTAGTCCTAGTTATGAGGTATGGAGACACATTGGCAAGGATCATAGCACTTGATGAACTCAACGGCATCCAAGAAGAGTGTTGGCCACCATAGCCCAACTTGTAACACCTTTCTGGTCGTAATTTCACCAATGAAGAGGCCACCAATGATGCTTGAATGAGATTAATATGGGACTTCAACAAATTCATCTTCTTGGATGCATCGGCATATAATACCATCTTTCCCCATTTGGTAGATTTTTCCTGCTATTAGTTGGTATGGGATGCATCCTTGATGAGCTTTCTAGCCCTATCCTATTGAGTACTTTGTTTTTGGGAAAGCCATTTGTTAAGAAGTGTCTGATTTCCCTTGCCCATTCCAAAACTAGATCTACTAAGTGTTGAGATATCAAGCTCCACTCGTGAAATGCCAGGGTGACCATTGTGCATTTATGTCACCAACTTGTTAGCTGCAGATGCGGTTGGTACACTGCCCATGAATAATAGCTGGATGATAGCTATCTTTATGTACTCTAGTTAGTGGCTCAGTTAGTATGCCACCTTAGTTAGCTGAGTTTGGTTTGAGACCCACATATAGGGTTCACCTATTCTTTTGTACTAAGAGAGTTCTTTTGGCTTACACAACTAAGAAGAGGAAAACTGTTTTCAGCCTCCACCTTTGTGTATATTCCCCCATTGTGTATGTGAGAAGGCTGTAAGTGAGACTCCTTCCTTCTCTCCCACTCTCTTCACATGGTATCAAAGCTCGGTTTGTGGTAAGGAGCTCAAAAAAGCAAACCAAGTTGGCGGTGTCCTAGTAAGAGTATCAGTGTTGCTTTCCTTTTTTTTCGAGTTTGGGAGCAAATCTCTATAATAGGAAGCATAGCCGGAAAGTGCAAGAGTGCACTCTCTGAGATTGGGATGCCCTTTGTGGTGTGGCAAGAGGGGAGTATATGCTACGAATAAGTGCAAAGCCCTTAGTGAAATTATTTTTTTGATTCGAGGCCATTTCGGGGCCCGTTTTGGTGGCAGAAGTTTTTTGCAAGCACTCAAAAAAGTGCCTTGTTTTTGCTGTGTGACTACTATTCTATAGGTCGGTGAAAAGTTATCACAGAAATACATCGTATGCCTATGCGCAAAGATATTGGGAGTGATGGAATCATTCTTATTGCTTGTTGATGCATAATCGTCACTAGGAAGTGACTGTGTGGTCAAATACCACTTTTGTCAGTTTCGCAGATTTGCCCTTGTGAGGCAGAAGTTGTGTCTTTTTGCAGTGACATAATATTTTGCAGTGTTCTGTAATGGCGTTTGATGCTCTTTCACAGATTGTCACTAAAAATCTTGACAAGAACAACTTCCAAGCATGCAGGTTTAGAATGATGAATTTCGTTAAGGGAAAAGGCTATTGGGAGTTCATTACTGGAGCTATGAACAAGAACCAGTTATTCCTAATGTTCCCAATCAACAGGAGTTGCAGGCATTTAAAGGCTGGCATCAGAGAGCCAAAAAAGTTATGTACTAGCTATCTATCAGTATTTTAGATCCTATGATTGTGCATATTCAGGATGCAAGCACATCGAAGGAGGCATGGGATACTTTGACAAAAATGTATAGCACAAATACGCAAGCCAGGAAAATGCAGCTCAAGGAGGAGTTGCATAATGTGCAGAGAGAAAATATGAGCATCAATGACCACCACATGAAGGTGAAGAAGATTGCAGATGCACTTGCTTCTATTGGGTCACCAGTGGAAGATGATGATTTAGTTTTTGTGACCTTGAATGGTCTAGGAAAGGATTATGCATGATTTCAGACATCCATTGCCGTCCATGAGAATTTTCCTAATTTTGAGGAGTTGATTGCTCTTCTAATTTCTAAAGAGCAAAGAAAATGGTGGTGCATCTTCTTTAGGAGGAACTTCAAAAGAAGCTGTCTTCTACTCAAATGCTAGAAGAGGTAGAGGTAGAGGTAGAGCAGGCCAATTTGGAAGCCATGGTAGAAATCAAAATATGCAGCAAATTCAAGAAAACCAGTCCTATGGAGGAGGATGTGGTAACTTTAGAGGCAGGGGGAGCCAAAGAGGTCATGGTGGATGGCAGAGAGGCCAAAATGCAAACAACAATGTTGAATGCTACCTAAATGAGAAGATTAGGTATGGGTTAACAAGCCTCTAATGTTGTGCTAAAGTGATGCACATGGATTTGAGGGCACGCTACTGTGGTAAAATGGGTCATATGGTTAAAGACTGCTATGAAAAGCAGAATGACATCATGACTGGAAAATTGCAGCAAGGCAATTATGTGTCCTCTAGTAGATAGGGTGATGATAGAAATGAGCATCTATTTATGGTGCAGCACATGACCAATTCTATGACAAGTGCAGACGAAATCAATGATGTGTGGTATGTTGACTCAGGTGCGTCAAACCACATGACAGGTCATGCTAAATGGATGCACGATGCAAGGAAAATGGAAAGACTAGGATTTGTGCAGACTAGTGATGATACTGCACATCCTATTGTGCAGATTGGTAAAATTCCTTTGTCTATGCAAAATGGAAAAAAGAAATACCTGTCTGATGTATTTCATGTCTCGAATATCACCAAGAACCTGGTTTTTGTTGATCAAATGGTTGAGCAGTGCTTGCAGATTAGATTTAATCCTCATGGATGCTTTGTAGAGGATATGAAAAACAAAGGTCACTTGATAGCAAAAGGGAAGAAGAAGGGTAGGATGTTTATGTTGGATGCCAGCATGCCTGAATTGAGTGCAACAATGTTTGCACATGGGATCGGTGTAGTTGCATATTTTGATATTTGGCATAAACGCATTGGTCATGTTAATGTACAACGACTTAAATTAATGCACGCCCAAAATATTGTTGCAAGATTGCCTAAGTTCAAGGTTGCAGAAATGCATAAGGTATGTGAAGCCTGTTAATTTGGAAAACAGGCAAGGAAACCATTTCCTAGACATGTTTAAGAGAGTAAGAGGCGATTGGAATTAATCCACTCTACTAAAGCTGCATCTATTGGAGGCTGTCATTATTTTGTCACTTTTATTGATGACTATAGTAGAAAAGTTTGGGTGTATTTTATGAAAAAGAAAGTGAAGTATTTGGGCATTTAAAAGCTTTTAAAGCTATGGTTGAAAAAGAAACAGGCCTACAAATAAAATGCCTAAGGTCAGATTGAGGGGGAGAGTATCTCTCAAATGAGTTTGCAAGTTTCCTACAGGAGCATGGCATAAAGCATCAATATTCATGCAGTCATACCCCATAACAAATGGACTTGTAGAAAGGAAAAACAGGCATATTGGAGAGGTACCTCGTGCCATGGTTAACGAAAAAGACCTGCCCAATTATTATTGGGTTGAAGCAATTGCTACAACAGTCTACATAATGAATAGGACTCCCACTATAGCAATACATGGCATGACCCTAGAGGAGAGGTATACTGGTAGGAAACCATATATTTCTCATTTGAAAGTTTTTGGTTGCATTGCCTATGTTCATGTGCCAGATGAGTTGAGATCCAAGTTAGATCCAAAAGCTGAGAAGTGCATCTTTATTGGTTATTCTCTGTATTAGAAAGGGTATGGATGCTATAACCCTTCTATCTGTGAGTTTATAGTGAGTAGAGATGTTGTTTTTTATGAGATGAGTAGCTGGTATAAACCAGTAAATGTGATTGATGATGTAGATGCACAAAATGGTAATGCTGCATAGAATTCACAGTAGCAATCACAAAACATTAGTGGACTTATAGTGTCCTCTAGCAGTGGTTCACATACTTCACCATGGATAGGTAGATTGAGATTAGGAGGATCTCCTCAAAGCAATGTAGATAGTGGTATGTAAGTATCACGAAAAGGAAAAGAGAAAGCAGATCAGCCCATGGTTGATGTGAATGCAGGTCACCCTTATGTGGATGGGGAATCCAGTGGCTTAGAACAGAGCTCGGGGGGGTCACTATGTATAAACCCTCTATATCACGTGCGTTCAAGGCCTATATTTAAAGTCCCTTATCTGTAAAAAATTTCATGAATAAAATGTACCCCTTTTCTATACAAATCTGTAAATTTTTTCCAAAACTATTTTAAATAGTCCCTTATGTATATTTATTTCTGTAAATTTTAGAAATAAAAAAAATCCTTCTGTTGAACTCACGTGATAGGGTTACATATGATGAGTGACCCCCCCGAGGAACAGAGCCTTGATGATGAGTTGGGTATTCCTTCTATTGTTACACTTGGAGTAAGGAAGACAAGGGATGTTTTGAGAGCACCTGGTAGTGAGCCTATTTTGCACAGGTCAACTAGAGCTAGCTATCCTATGGATAGGCTGAAATATGATGGATTTATAGCCATTCACTATGCCTATATGGTCAAAGTGATACATGAACCAGAACCCACTTCTTTTGAGCAAGCCATGGAAAAAGAAAAATGTGAGAAAGCCATGGATGAAGAAATGGATGCCTCGGAAGCAAATGCTACATGGGAATTGGTGCCTTTGCCTAAAGACAAGAATGCAATTGGCTGCAAGTGGGTTTATAAGGTGAAACACAATGCAGATGGTTCTGTGAATAGATACAAGGCAAGATTAGTTGTCAAGGGGTATGGATAGACATATGGCATTGATTATAAAGAAACATTCAATCCAGTTGCAAGGATGGCAACTGTAAGAGTAGTCATTGCTATGGCTACATCAAAGGGATGGTCTTTGCATCAGATGGATGTAAAGAATGCTTTCCATGGCGATTTGCAAGAAGAGGTCTATATATGTAGCAGCCACCAGCTTATGTTCATGCTGTTCATCCTGAGTTTGTTTGCAGGTTGAAGAAAGCCTTGTATGGCTTGAAGCAAGCACCCAGACCATGGTCTGACAAGATAGGACAGTATCTTGTCACTACTGGCTTTCAGATTTCCAAGGTAGATTTCTCACTTTATGTGAGAAAAACAAAGAAAGGCATTATGATGCTTGTCATTTATGTTGATGATTTGATCATCACAGGTGATAGTGATGAAGATATACTTCATGTGAAAATGCTATTGAAGCAGAAGTTTGAGATGAAGGATTTGGGAGAGTTGCATTACTTCTTGGGCATTGAGGTGATTAGATCCACAAGTGGGATATGGCTCTTGCAGAGGCAGTATGGATTGGGCATGCTGTCCAAATATGGGATGATAGGTTGTAAGCCTATTTCAGTTCCTTTGGAGCAGAATGTGAAGCTGAGCACAAATGCAGGTGAGCTTCTAGAAGACCCTACTATGTACAGAAGCATGGTAGGAAGTTTGATTTATATGACTATTACCAAGCCATATTTGAGCTATGCTATTGGTTTGGTAAGTCAGTTTATGCAGGCTCTAAGGAAACCGCATTTGGATGTAGCTAGACGCATATTGAGGTATGTGAAGTCCATATTATAGTATGGAGTATTTTATGAGACTGGGGTTTAGATACAGTTGCATGGATACACTGATGCTGATTGGGATGGTAGGATTTCTGATAGATGATCTACAAGTGGATATATGTTCTCTTTTGGGAGTGCTGCAGTCACTTGGAGCAGCAAGAAACAACCTACAGTTGCCTTGTTGAGCACAGAAGCTGAGTACATGGGTGTAGCAATGGCTGCATGTGAGGCAGCTTGGTTGCATAAGCTACTTTATGATATGCATCAGTCTACAGATGGGCCGGTTGTCATTTATTGTGACAACATGAGAAATATACACTTGGCAAATAACCCAATCTATCATGCTAGAACAAAGCACATTGAGGTGTGCATTATCACTATGTACGGGAGAAGGTTCTAGTGGGTTTTATTGATCTAGTTTATGTCAGCATAGAGGATTAAGTAGCTGACATATTCACAAAGGCATTGGGTGTAGAGAAGCTACGCAAGTTTAGAGACCTGCTTGGTGTGCAGGAATTGGGATTGAGCTTGAGGGGGAGTGTTGAGACATCGAGCTCCACTCGTGATATGCCAGGGTGACCGTTGTGCATTTATGTCACCGACTTGTTAGCTGCAGATGCAGTTGGTACACCACCCATGAATAATAGTTGGATGACAGCTATCTTTATGTACTCTAGTTAGTGGCTCAGTTAGTATGCCACCTTAGTTAGCTGAGTTTGGTTTGAGACCTACATATAGGCTTCACCTATTCTTTTGTACTAAGAGAGTTCTTTTGGCTTACACAACTAAGAAGAGGAAAACTGTTTTCAGCCTCCACCTTTGTGTATATTCCCCCATTGTGTATGTGAGAAAGCTATAAGTCTGACTCCTTCCTTCTCTCCCACTCTCTAAGTGCAATGGTATTCAGCCAACACTTTCTAAGGACATGATGATTTTTTTCAACAAGATATACCAGAAGTGTCCTACCAACATGAAAGTTGGAGTTGCTTTTGCAAGGGCACACATGCTCCAATTTAGTCCTATGGGTTTGAATGCAAATAAGGCCATACATTTTGCTTGGGCTGTTGTTGCTGAGGAGTACAACAACGAATGGAAAAAAGGGGGGTACTTTGAAAGCCATTATATGTGTTGAAGCTAAACAATGGCACCCTAGGCAGTGCCCCGAAGGACAACATGGGGGGGCACTCCAAATTGAGAAAACTCCTCAGTCAACATTAGTAACAAACAGTGGTGGTTTGAGTGTAGTTTTAATGCCATAAGGTGAGACCTTAAAGATTAAAGCATTAATTGAAGACATAGAAAGAAGAAAGGACACTGTGAAGAATGCAGTTGCAATTGTGGAAAATACAATGGAGGAAGAAAAGATTCAGAAGATGAGCAATGAGAAAGATGGTGCAGCCCTCAGTATTGTAAAAGCATAGATTCTATCAGCACAAGCCAAGCTATCTTCCTTGCCTCTTGAAAATTCCATTGAGAGATCCAAACTCGAGGTTCAAATTGCAACAAATCAGTTAATGTTGGAGTTCCTTGGAGGAGGATCAGATGATTCTGATATGCTATCTTTATTGATTGTAATATGCATGTGTGTATAAATGAATCTCCTTTGCATGTTTTCTATATTGCAGGCTGATGTGGAGCTACAGTCTCACCTAGTGAATAAGTTGGAAGGGAAACATGCATTGCTTCTAGAGATGCTCCACCAAGTGCAAGTAGGCAGCCAAGATTTCCTTTTCCTTGCCTTTTCCCACCTGCTCCTTCTGTGGTTTCTAGTCATGCAAACAACCTAATTCATTTAGGAAACTGTGTTGGTTGCAGAATGACTTTCAATGTAGAGGAGGCCTTGATGTTGGTAATGCTACCATATAGACACATGTACCACACCATTTGCTTTGCAACTACATGCTCTATTTGTGGTGTATGTAGATATCTTGATTGTACTATGGCAATTCCACATGCTACACATTCCAACGTGGCTTAGAGAGCAAGTAAATACATCACTTGGGGGGGTCACTATGTGTAAACCATCTATATTACGTGCGTTCAAGGACTATTTGTAAAATCCCTTATCTGTAATTTTTCCATTAATAAAATGTACCCTTTTTCTATATAAATCTGTAAATTTTTTCCAAAATCATTTTAACAACTCCCTTATGTAAATTAATTTTTGTAAAATTTAGGTATTAAAAATATCCTTTTGTTGAACTCATGTGATATGGTTACATATGATGACAGACCCCTCTGAGATACATCATTAATTTAGTTTTAGATGTAATAGTTAGCATTTATTCTATGCTTTGTAGCATCAGTTTCATGCTGGTTAGCACATGTCCATTTGTCCATTAGCACATGCCAGCTAGCATATGATAGCATGTGTTGTATGTTGTTAGCCTATGCTAGTTAGCATATCTTCAACAACATATTTTGTATGCTAGGTAACATGTTTTATGCTAGGTAGCATATGTTGTACGCTAGGTAGCATGTTGTCCCGAGCATGTTGTATGCTAGGTCTATGATGGTTAGCATGTGTTGTATGGTAGTTAGCATGTTATGTATGCTAGATAGCATATGTTGCATGTTGGTTAGCATATTTTGTATGCTAGTTAGCATGTCTTGAATGTTAGGTAGCATATCCTCTGTGTTAGCATATGTTCTCTGCGAGATAGTAGATGTTTTGTGCTAGATAGCATTTCTTCTGCGTTACCATATGTTCTGCACTAGATATCATACGCTCCATGGTAGCATATGTTTTGTGCTAGGTAGCATATGCTCTATGCTACTTACCACCTATGATATGCTATTTAGCATGCATGAATTGCTTTCCATGCTTTAGCCTCACCTCTCACTGTGCATGAGATCTGCTTTAGCCTACACCTCTCATCGAAGCACGACTCGAGGACCTATGCTACACTTGTGAACACCTATGCTACAATGAGCAATGACGACCGGACTATAGGTGACCAACACCCTCGGAACCTGCACTTGGGAGAAACAGTGACAATATTTTGGCACCACTGCTAGGGAGGTTAGCACCTGAAGCAAAAGAGGAGAATGTGTTTGCATGTGTGAAAAGAACCCCCTTTGAAAAACCATTCAAGATACATCCCTCAAGGCAAAGGAGTGAAAAAAATACTTCCAAATAGTGCAAAAGGATAATGTTGATTGACAAAATTACATTAATACACTAAACACCCAAAATTAACCCTTCATCCCCCCACATCTTATAAAAGAAAGACCAAACCCCCTCACTTCTTTCCCCACAATTTTGCAAGCCACTTCCTTCTCCAAATTCTGATAAGCCTCCATATTTTCCTTCTATCTCTATTTTTTGTCCTCCAATTTCTGTCCACCATTTCCACCACCACCACTTTTCTCGTCAACCCCCCCCTATCCCACCACTTTTTCCACCCCCCCTTCCATCTCCATCTCCACCTCCCATCATCTTCCTCCCCACCACCTCGACTTTTTCTGCCCATCCCCCATCTCCCCCACTCAAGGTAACCATCCTTTCCCCCTCCACCATCTCTCTACCTCTCTCTACACCCCCATCACCTCCAATCCATAATCTCTGTACCTCTCTCTACATGCCCATCACTTTCCACTCCACTATCTCTCTACCTCTCTCTCCCCCCCTCTCCTCCACCACCCCTTCCCCCCCTCCACCTCACCTCCCCTCTCCTCAACCCCCCTCCCCCCCCCTCCACCCTCCCCCCCCTCCTCCATCCCCCCCTCCACCTCCACTCCACCTGCCCCCTCCACCACTCCCCTTCCCCCCCTCCACCTCCCCACCCCCCTCCACATCCACCTCCATCCCCTCCACCTCCCCCCCTCCCCTTTGTCACCCCCCCCTCCACCTCCCCCTCCCCTCCAACTCCACCACTCCCTCTCCTCCACCCCCCCCCTCCCCCCCCCTCTCCTCCACCCTCCCCTTCACCCCTTCCACCCCTCCCCCCTCCACCACTCCCCTTCACCCCCCCCCTTCCCCCTCAAGCATCGGTACTCCATGATTGGGGAACTAATAGAATCACGATCCAAAATAGAAAACCACTATCAAGATAAATTTGGGAACAGGGGAAATCAAACCCACTATTGCTAGAAATGTTGAAGACACTTCCTCCACTACAGCCACCAGTCATGCATCCCCTGTACTTACCAATGTACTAAAATCCATAGAAGGGGATACACAAAGTGACATCAATAATTGGATACAAGAGGTGGCTATAATAGATAGCTATAAAACAACACATCCAATGTTGCCGAATGTGAATTGTCTAATGATACAACTAGAAGCACTAATCTGGGATGATGAATCAGAAGTAGTGGAAATGCGAGTCTTCATGGCAAGCATCAAGTGGGACAGTGATCGTGAAGAGGCCATAATAGAAGGCTATGGTGCAGACATTGATTGGGATATAGAAAGAGAAGCTGATAATGCAGCCTTGTAAGCCCAAGTATTTGACAATGACTTGGCAATTCCATAAGCACTCATGGCCATAGAATACCCCAAGATCGACCCTCTAGCACTAACTAATAGCAATTGTCCAGGAAAAAGAAGGAGGTTGTACAATGCCAAAAGGCCAAGATAGATCACTTAAACCAATTCGAAGGAATGCAGACCATAGTGGTGGAATTGTATTTAACTAAGCCCATAAAAGAACCCAAGTCCCCAAATTTTGGATGGGATCCTAAAGGGCTTGAAGGTGTTTGTATGGCCAAAGAATCACTCCTTGGGAGTGCAACTCCTATTGAAAATACATCACTAGTCTCACAAAGAAAAAAACTTGGAAATTTCAAACCCAATGTGAGAATGAAGAGTGAAATGGTGAATAGTAACAAAAAAGAACAAGGGAACACGGGTGAATTGGACCAAATTCTTCTGGTGGAGATAACAGCCAAGCAAGAACCTCAAAGTGCCATGAAGGCCTAAGGGAAGTTCCTGATTACTTCAAAAACTACACCAGAGGAGAAGCAACAATAGCAATGCCTAGGCCACAGTCAGGGAATCAAATTTCACAGAAACAAAGAATATTGAGGATACCCCAGTTTATGAAGTATCAGCCAAAACAAGGAAATTGAATCTTGCCTTGGATGGAGAAGAAGAAAAGCCTATATACATCAGCGAATAGCTCACTCTAGAAGAAGAAAAAGAAGTAAAAGAATTGCTAATGGAATATAGAGATTGCATGGCTTGATCCTATAAAGAAATCAAAGGGATTTCTCCTCAAGTTATAGTACATACCATACCAATAAGGGAAGGATCCAAATCAAAGGTATGCGGATCTTATAGGACAAATCCCAAGTATGGCAACTATGTCTATGAAGAACTAGAAAAAGTACTCGATGCTGATTTCATTTGTGAGATTGAGCATACTGATTGGGTGTCACCAATTGTGCTTATTCCTAAGAAAAATAAGAAGCTCAAAATATGTGTGAATCTCAAGAATGTCGATGCAGCAACAATCAGAGATCCTTATCCCCTACCATTGACTGATTTTTTTTTTGAAAGGGTGGCAGGATTTGAAGTTTATAGCTTCATAGATGGGCTCAGCGAGTACAACCAAGTACAAATTGCCCCTCAAGATCAGGTAGAGACACTGTTTGCCATAGAATGGGGCTTTTTTGCATATAGAGTCATGCCATTCAGCTTATGCAATGCCCATCTACTTTTCAAAGGGTCATGTACACCACCTTCAAGGAATTTCTCAACAAGTTCCTACAAGTCTTCCTCAACGACTTGTGTGTACACTTAGGAAAAAGGGATCACTTGAAATGCCTTAAAGAAGTTCTAGAGAAATGTAGGGAGTATGGAATAGCTTTGAATCCTCTAAAATTCCAATTCCTGGTCACACATGGAGTAGTCTTGGGACATATAGTCTCTTGATATGGGATTTCAACTGACATGGACAAAATAAAGATCATCATGGAACTTCCCGCCCCACTAAATGCCAAGGGAGTCCAAGACTTCATGGGCCATTTTGGATACTATAAAAGGTCCATTGATTGCAAGACCCCTATATAAGCTCCTAGTCAACTTCTTCTAGAGAGATGAATGTGAACAAGCATTTGAAACCCTTAATTGGAGATTGATCACAGCCCCTATTCTAATGGCACCAAATTTGGACATATAATTTCATGTACATACTGGCAGTTCCAATTATGTAGTAGGGAGTGTGTTATGTCAACCTAGAAAACATAACAAATACTATCCAGTACACTTTGCATGCAGACAACTAAAAGATGTGGAGGTGAATTACACCACAACAGAAAGAGAAGCCTTGGCAATGATCTACAACATGAAGAAATTTTGACACTAGCTATTGGCTATTGACTTTATCTTCTACATAGATTTTCAAGCTTTATTCTTGTGAATCGGCCATGTACCATAGGCCGGATCACTCAATGGCTTCTATTGCTACAAGAATTCAATTTTAAAATTGTGGTGAGAAAAGGAGCTCAACATTTCATTGTCGATCACATGTCACGATTAAGGATAGGAGAAGAGCCAAAAGGAATAAAAGATGGCCTACCAGATGCCGCATTATTTCAAATAGACATTGTGCCTGAGTGGTGTGCAAACATCATTGGGTACTTAATGGCTGGAAGACCACCTCTAGAAATGAAAGCAGTGGATGCCAAAAAACTAATTCTAAAAGATGCACCCTATCAACTCATTGCAGGACAACTATACAAGATGGGCAAGGACCAAGTTTTGAGATGTGTAATGCCACATGAGATCATACCAATTCTCAATGAAGCCTATGAAGGTATTGTGAGTGCAATAGCAAGAAAAGTCCGTGCAAGATGCTGGTGGCCAACACTTTGGGCCGATGCCTATGAATATGTCAACACAAGGACTTCAATCCCCTAACAATAGTCATTGCACAAAAACCACAACACAAGGACTTCAATCCCCTAACAACAGTCATTGCACAAAAACCATTTGAAAAATGGGGGATTGATTTTGTGGGTCCCATCCATCCAGCAACGAAGGGAACATAGGCATTATGGCCACCGATAACTTTACCAAATGGGCTGAAGCTAAAGCAGTCAGAAAGGCAGATGCCAAAAGCATAGCAAGGTTCTTGTACAAGAATGTGATCACCTGATTTGGATGTCCCATTGAAATTGTGTCAGATAGAGGCACACATTTTGTCAATGAGGTCATCTAAGAACTCTTGTCGGGCTTTATGGTGATCCACAAAAAGAGCACACCTTACTACCCCCAAGGGAATAGACAAGCCAAATCCACCAACAAAATATTATGCATTGTCCTCACCAAGGTAGTAGAACCAAAGTGTTCTGATTGGGTAGAGAAACTAAATGTAGTCTTATGGGCATATCAAACCACACTCAAGGTCAGTACAAGAAATACACTTTTCAATTGGTGTATGGCCTTGAAGCTATGGTTCCACAGGAATTTGTAATACCCTGTCTACGCATAGCAATACAAGAACGTATGGGAGATCATGCATCGCTGAAAGAAAGTCTCTACCAATTAGAGAAGCATTCAGAGACCATATTAGTTTGCCTACCATGCCATGACAATAGAAAAACAAAGAAGGAAGGCATGGTTTGATAGAAACCTCAAAGACAAAGACATAATGAAGGTGACCTAGTTTTGTTGTACAATACCAAAGTCCATAAGGGCAAGCTCAAATTTCTAGGTCAAGGACCTTATAGAATTAAAAAAAATGCACCCCATCAGGGATGTGCTGCTAGAAACACTGGATGGAGTCCAGTTCACAACAACAATAAACAGGATCTGATTGAAGCGCTACTACATCAACATGCAAGCCATCCCCGACAATAATGAAGATTTCGGGCCCTAAGTCTTCCATAGTTAGGACTAGATTATATCACAAGCACTCACTAGCATATGTATGACTTTGTACATATACTAGATAGTTTCAATCGATTTCAACATAGGGCTCAGAGGTGATGATTGAGTCCTAGCTACCCTATGATTCCCTTAGAAAATTATGCATATAGGAGGAATTCCCACCTCACTAGTCATGCATAGCACACCCACACGTTTCGAGCACCACAAATAAATTTCACAAATAAAAGCCCCAAGAGATACTTGTTTTGATCCACACACATGGCACCCTCATCACAAAAAGAGTAAAATGCATTAGCCACCATGGGGGATTCACAGGGGGAAACTTATGATATCACATGAGTGTACAATAGGGTTTTTTTTTGAAATGAGGCATAAGCTTATACATTAGGGGTGGGGGCCCTTTTTTTTTCCCCAATATTGAATTTAAGCTAGGGGGACCATGTCATATTTAAGAAGGGGGGACATAATATAGGTTACCTTGGGTAACTAGTCCAAACAAGTTTGATTTTGTGTATGGTTTTAAATAGTCATAGGAAAGTAACCTAAATTTGCTTATTGTGTAATCTAAATGCTTGAGAGAGAATCTAGATTTAAGGAAAGGGGGGGACATAATGGAATTTTGGTGGTATCTTATAAGCTTAAAAAGGGGTGTTTTATCATCCTACGTGGATCTTAAATAGGGGGTTTTCTTGAAGTCCATGCATGCAGGTGACGTCCCCCTTTAATGAAGAGTGAATCCCCTAGGTTAGCCACTCACAAAAGAAAAAAGGCCTACAACAACATCGGCAAAGTGACACCATGCCAAATGGTCCAACCTTCAATCTCAGCAACCCTCGTCAAATCACCAACCTGAAGAAAGACATGATCCAAAATCACCAACCCAGAGGTCAACCCCAAAATGGCCATAGCTAGTGGTTGTAAGAAAACAATACGTCTGTGCTCAATAGGATCTCGTACACAAGAGAGAAAACCAGATAGTATGGAGAATGAAAATTTTGATTACCGTAGAACTCATACAATAGATGGCGCTGCCTTCTAACCGTGCACTCCTGTGAAAGAAGCTTTAATGGCGAGCTGGAAACAGTAGAGGACGGAGGCTAGATGCTAAGGAATCAAGCTTGCTGTAGCTAGTGATGAAATGGGCTTCATGGGCTTGCTCTTATATAGCCACCAGTCGTAGTCGATTGCCCAAACTGACCAACTGGGGGTCGGTCTTGAAATAGGCCACCGACCACATGATAGAACCGGTTCAGCCTCCATCCGGGATCATCTGGGGCTCCAAAAGGGCCCCATAACCTGACAGTGGGCTGCCCCTAGAAATGCTCCATCTACCCTCAATGCGGTCAGCCATGGGATGCCTTCCTGCACTTGCATGTAGCCTAGTTGGCAGTGTGCCAATGCCGTCCAACCATCAAGCCACACATGTCCCCCATCTGGTGTCCAAACCAGGACCTACTAGATAACTGAGCTACTCAAATGCCTTCTCATATGGGGGGCTTACAAGTAGAGTTAGCTGGTTCCTGTGTAGTTACACGAGAGTGGAGCATTGATATCTAACACCCCCCTTCAATGTCCACCCACAAGTGAACTTACTTTTTTGGCCCAACGATGAAGATGCCTCTCTAGCAAGTCTCTTCCAAGAGCCTTCGTGAAGATGTCCACAGCATTCTCTGTAGTCAGACAGTACAAGAAGTCGACCTCTCCATTCATGATGAGCTTGCATACAAAGTGATATTGAATCTCAATGTGTTTTGTGTGAGTGTGGAACACAGGGTTCTTTGCAATCGCCATGCAACTTTGATTGTCACATGATAACTGCATAGGCTTGTTCTACACTACACCCATGTCCCCCAAAATCCTCCTCAACCACACTGCCTCGTAAGAAGCAAAGCATGCTGATTTGTACTCAGCCTCAGTAGAAGAAAGAGCAACTGTGGGTTGCTTCTTGCTAACCCATGACACAGCTCCAGATCCAAGTGAGAAACAGTAACCTGTCATTGATCTCCTACTGTCCACGTC
This sequence comes from Dipteris shenzhenensis, assembly GCF_047967505.1. Taxonomy (NCBI): domain Eukaryota; kingdom Viridiplantae; phylum Streptophyta; class Polypodiopsida; order Gleicheniales; family Dipteridaceae; genus Dipteris; species Dipteris shenzhenensis. Next base: position 46,967,901 of record NC_141610.1, read on the forward strand.
TCCTCCTAATCCGAGTCATAGAATCCAATCAAGATGTTGCCCTTGGTATAGGTGATGCCATAATCAAGTGTGCCTTTGATGTAATTCAGCACCCACATCCCTGCCCTCCAATGGTTCTCCCGGGGCTTATTGGAAAACATTCTTAGTATACCAATCGCAAAGCTGATGTCAACCGTGTGTTGCACAAGTAAATCAAACTGCCCACAAGCCTTTTGTACTTTGCTTCATCCACCAGTGGTGATGAATCCTCATTTGAGAGCTTCACGTCAACCTCCATAGGGGTACCAACTGTCTTGCACTCAGCCATGCCAAATGCCTTCAGTATCTCTCCAGCATACTTCAGCTGTGAAATGAAGATCTGTTTTTGCTCCTGCCAAACTTCAATCCCCAAACAGAAATGCATCAGTCCGAGGTCTGTCATTTCAAACTCTCTTCCTAGCAAATTCTTTGTCTGCAAGATCTTCTCTTCATGGTTCACTGTTATGACAAGGTCGTCCACATAAAGGACCACGATCATACACCTGCCTCCTTCTATGAAGATATACAAATTTGCATCTGTTGGGCTCCTCCTGAACCTGTTTTATAGAAAGTAGGCATCAATTTGCTGGTACCACGCTCGTGGGGACTATTTCAGCCCGTAAAGTGCCTTCTTCAGTTTATAGACTTTGCCTTCTAAACTGGGGATCACAAAACCTGGTGGTTGTTCCACGTATACTTCCTCCTTGAGATCCCCATTCAGAAAGGTAGATTTTACATCCATCTGAAACACGGGCCAACTTCCCTGGGGCAGCTAAATCCAAAACACTGTGAATTGTGGTTAGTCGAGCTGTGGGAGCAAAAGTATCCTGATAAAGTGGCTGGAGGTTCTCTACCATCCAAAAGCTACTTTACCCACTTTGGGAATGGCCGTTGCCATTGTGGTTCTACAGGCTCTTCTTCATCTTCTTTATCTTGAATCCTCCCAAGCACTGTTGGGGGAGTTCGGTCTGCTGTTGGTGGTGGTACTGGATGGATATCATGGTCCTGGTTGTCTGGGAAGGAAGCATCCTCCTCCAATTAATGCAGCTGTTCTGAGAAGACCACATCACGACTTACTATTACCTTCTTGGTAATAGGGTTATAGAAACGTTAACCCTTCGCCTCTTCACTGTAGCCCAAGAAAATACACTCTCGGCTCTGGTTCCCATTTGGTCCTGATAGCATCAGGGACATGCACAAAACAGTCACATCTAAAAACTCTAAAATGTGCAGCTGAAGGTTTCTTACCAGAAAAGGCCTACAGTGGAGTCATCCCTTTCACAGCCTTCGTGTAGCTATGATTCAGAATGTAAACTGCAATGTTACATGCTTCAGCCCAGAAAGTCTTTGGCAAATCTTTCCCCTTCATCAAACTCCTACCCATTTCACAGATGACGCGCATCTTGCATTCTGCTACTCCATTTTGCTATGATGAATGTGACAGGGGTCTCTGCCTCTTGATCCTGTGACTTTTGCAGTAACTCTCAAATTTAGTTGATGTGAACTCTCCACCTCTATCTGATCTCAATTTCTTCACCTTCCTCCCCGATTCTTTCTCGACCATTACATGCCCTTCCTTGAACCTAGTAAAAGCCTCATCTTTAGTCTTCAGGAAGTATATCCATATCCTTCTACTGTAGTTGTCGATCAGCATCATGCAGTAGTAGGAACCACCCAAAGCTTCCATCTCCATCTTTCCACAGAGGTCTGTGTGAATGAGCTCTAGAGAAGCCTTTTCCCTACTGGCCTCTTTAGGAAAGGGCTACCGATGCTGCTTACCCATCATGCAAGCTTCACATACATCGGGTAGATCTGAAATTTTTGGTAGGTCTGCAATCATTCCACTTTTATGCATCTCCTTCAAAGAACTAAGGTTTAGATAACCAAACTTCTCATGCCACAGCTTAGTGTTCTTCACATCGGCTCGAGCACTAAAAGCTGAGAATTCATAGATATTGTTGCACTGCGTACCTTTACCAATGACCTTCCCTTGAAGATCTAGAATCTATGCACCATTCTTATCGAATTGAACTTTGAGGTCCCAATCCGTGATCGCAGAAATGGACAACAAGTTCCTCTTGATATTTGGCACATAAAGAACATCGAACAATTGTTTTACAACTCCATCTGACTTGAGGGCAATTGTACCTTTTCCTTTTGCTGGACATTTTGCATCATTGCCGACTGCTACCAGGATATCATTCCCTACCGGTTGTGGAGAGGTATACCAATCCTTCCGACTGGTCATGTGGCACGATGCACCACTGTCAATAATCCAAGGTTCATCTGCAGGTACATGAACTACCTCCATGCAAATCTCCTCAATTGCTACAAACAGCTCTGCTGGTACTGCCTGCACACTGTTGCTAGACTCTTTCTTTACTCCGTTCTTCTCATCTGCAATCTTCTTTCGGCACTCATTCTACTTGTGCCCTACCTTGTTGCAATAGAAGCACTTGATCTTCTTCTTTCTCTTTTTATCATCAGAAGAAGATGGGTTACCAGAGTCCTTACCCTTACCTTTCTTTGATCTAGCATAGAAAGCCGAATCTTCTCCAGTCCTTGTCTTTTGACGCATCTCCTCCTCTAGAAGCATTGCACTAAAATCCTCAAAGTTGAGGGGCAGATTTTTGCTTTGTGTATTTAGCGCCATAACAAGACCATCGTACTTTGGTGGGAGAATCCATATGCATCTTCGTGCTAGATTCTTGCTAGTGATGGTGATGCCAATTGCAGTCATCTGATCACATAGATTCTTCATCCTGGTGATGAATTTCTCTGCCACCTCAGACTCAGACAATTTCTCATTCGTGAGTTGAGTCTCCAGATTCTGTATCTGCATCTTATTGGTCTCGTACTGATTTTTCAAGACCATCCATGCCTCCTCCACTGTGGTGACATGTTGAATTAACGCCATGACAGAATCACTTACACTGCAGACAATAGAACACAGAGCATCTGCATTTCTTCTTGTCCACGCGAGAATCTCATCCGCAGTTGGTACTATCTTGTTGTCCTGCATTGGTTGGATTTGGTCTCACAACCAGCCTCACTTCCACCCCAGTAGCAGTATCCCAAATCTCATATGCGCTTAGGATGGTCTTCATCTTGAACTTTCAGAGTGGATAATTAGAGCCATCCAACTTTTCGCTCTCGCCGAACAGTGGGATTTGCAGTCTTGCAGGCTGGGACATCTCTCACAATTTGCTCGCAAATAGAAACCCCGGGGGATTCAGAAGGGGAACCTTACGATATCACGTGAGTGTACACTAGGGGGGTTTTTTGTAGATGATGCATAAGCTTATACATTAGGGGTGGGGGCCCTTTTATGTTTTGGCTAATCTTAAATTTAAGTTAGGGGGGTGGGGAACTAATCTTTACCCTAGATGTAGACCCAATGTAGAAATGACACACAAATACTCATTTGATAAGTCAGTCACTGGGTGTTCATGAACTAAGCCCAAAACTAACACTAGGTCTCCTTCATTGATGGTGATTCTTATTGTTAATTATGGTAATCAAAGAACTAATCGTGGCTAATTAAAGGGGCTAATGTTTAGAGAAAATAAGAGAAAAGGCTATGGAAAAAGGTGTAAGAAATGTTCCATAGTAATGCATTCCTACAAGCAAATTAAGCATAACATGGCCATATGAACACCACCACACCCACACCTATACCCTCTCACTCTTTCACTCTTTGATTTTGACCACAAGCTGGTTCTCCTAAGTTGTCCTTATTCTCTTTTGGCATTTGTAAATATTCACTCTATCTTTCTAGTACACTTTGCTTTGCACACTTTGCAAAATTGCCCAATCACCCAAAGACAAAGAGACTATCTATCAGAGGATTAAATAAAAAATGGAGTAATGGAAGGCTACATGGAGTGGGCATGGAGTCCCAATGTTGTAGATCCAAGAAATGGGTTTTAAGGGTGGTTCAAATCAAGGAACTTGAGATCCAACCTTGTAAGTCATGATATAAACAGTCTTTCATAATATAAAACAAATATATCATTAAATCATTCTCTCTTTAATATAGGTTTACTATTTTATTCTAGTGTCTATAGTAGTGTAATATACATGTGTCTTTTCAATATTACGACTGTGTGACCACTATTTAAATAGTGAATTTCTTAATAGAACCCTTCATTCAGAATTTGTGATAGGAAGGAAGTCATGTGACCGCTATGTGTAAGTCTTGGGACAATCTATGAGAGATGATGACCCTAGAACTATCAAAGCAAAGATGTGCATTGAAGGACACCATTACAAATGCCTTAATACACTATGGATCAGTGGCGGTGAACCTAATAACTAAGGAAACCATGATAGATTTGGGCTTGGAAAAGATGTTATAAAGTAATTAGGTTAGTTGGCTTGCCAACAAAAGTAGAAATTAATTGCCCTCCCAAGTATGTGTACACATGTGGCCTATCCCATGAGTGAGGGCTTTTCACACGGTTGACCATACTCTATGTTTTCTTAACCATGGTGAAATGGAGCCAATTTTATCCCCAAAAATGGAGGGGGGAAATGGGGAAGTGAGGGAAAATGGGTTTCCACTTTTGCCCTATCTTATGCCCTATCTTATACTTCGGCTTCGTTCCGCCTCTACCCCTTTGCTTCGTTCTGCCTCTGCCTTTCAAGCATTCCACCTCTGCCTTTCAAGCGCGACATCTGCAACAAAGCACTACATATTATCTACCTGCTTTGAAGGATAGCAGTGAAGCATTTCTTTGGCAACGTTGCTTTCCCTCCCAGATCCAGCTCGCCACTAAGTTTGGAAACATCTTGGACAACGGCATCTTTTTTGTGAAAGGGTCACGGGAGTACATGCGTAGTGCCTGTGAGGCTAGTTTGAAGAGGTTGAATGTCGATTATATCGATCTCTATTATCAGCACCGTGTTGACACAACTATCCCCATTGAGGAAACGGTTTGTTCTATCTTTCATCTCTACTCCAAATTAGACTGTTTGGATTACAAGATTTAACATATGATGAATAGCTTTCCTATTGATCGCATCTCTTAGGACGGCACAACTGCTAGATCACAACCGCCAGATCACTTCCCTATTTCTTTGAATGCCCCAATTGCTTTTAGACTGTTTATGGGTCGAGATTCTCGTGGAGATCACAGGTGGGAGAACTGAAAAAACTGGGAAAATCAAGTACATCGGCCTGTCTGAAGCCAGTGCCGACACCATTAGATGAGCGCATGCTGTTCATCCAATCACTGCTGTGCAGCTCGAATGGTCTTTATGGTCACTAGCTTACCTCCTATAGAAGACGTGATTCCAACCTGTAGGTCCAAGGAGCTTTTTGGAGTAAGCCAGGTGAGTCCTCTATGGCCACACCTCTTTCCTTAGCTGCATCACGGTTTGTGTTTAAACGTTAATTTTCGTGGATCCTCCCTGTTTAAGCTATGAAGGTATTCTAGTCCCTGTGCCACTTCCAATGCCATCCGGAGTCTCTGATTCCAATCTAACAAACTATCGCTCTAATGGAGATGCCTTGCAAGAGTTGACAGCATTGCTAAATTTTTAGTCATGAGATCAAACCGCTCTGCAGGTTTTGTAAGGCTCGGAGTACATCTCACTTGACCGGCCCCCAGCCACGTATAGATGGTTGTTCAACTTTTCCAAGAAAACTCAAAACGATCATCTTCGATCATGCGCGTTACGCCAGTGTTTTGTTTTGCAAGTATCATAGCAGTATCATAGCAGCACTGTGATTTGATTACTCCCGTAGCGAGATTTTGCTGCTATTCGAGTTCATACATGCACAACAAGATTTCCCTCAACTTTCTACCAACAATCTTGTTTTAAGTCACATTTTCCTGTTCCCACAGTCAGGCATTCTTCAACATTTTCTTGTTCCCACAGTCTGGCATTCTGTCAATATGATTATTTTGGTGTGTACAAGAATTCCCGTGATAGTATCAAACAATTCCTTCCACCTCAGGTGTAGAGGAGGACCCCTTGTCACAGGTAGGGTACTCCGAAGATGAATTTCCAATCATCTGGCCAGCAACGGACACATTGACCATTGAGTTTCTCTATGTTTCTGAGTTTTCAAACACTTTCTCAATCTCATAGTGATCAAGCACGTGAAATGTTGATATTTGTATATAATTATTTAAAAAAGCTCCATCACAGTAACATAAAGTGCAGCATACATGGCCTTTCAATCGCACCTTCCACCCCCCTAAGAAGAGACACTGCAAAACATTCTTTGGCCTAGCATTTGCAAGAAAACAAGGAGGACACTGACCTGCATAGTCTTTCCCAGACCCATCTCATCTGCAAGCACACGGCCATCTTTGAATGTAGTTGTGCTACTTGGAGGTGCACCTTTTGTATTTATCTGCAAAAATTGTTTCATTGCCTCCTTCTCACCGAGCATCGTGTCTTCAAACTCCCAAGTTGATTTAGAATAAGGCAATCCACACCACTTTACCAAATAGCATTTCTTGCGACCTCTTTGTTCAGCTGCAACAATCCTGTCAACTTGAAGGTACAAGGGGTCAAAGGCAGGACTGTCCACTTTCTCTCCCAAATTCCCATCCACTCTATGTAGATCATCCATCCGCCTTAAGAAATTCCTTAGTAGTTGAGGATAATTTTTCAAAACAAAGCTTTCAGATACATACACCGCATTCCTATAACTTTTTCCACTTAGCTTCACGCAATATACAGCTGTGTCTGTTTTTATTTCTGACTGAAAGGAATCTCTCCACTTGCCCAGCTCTTTTGACAATAGGCCTGTCCTCATTTTTGCCCACATAGGGTCCAAACACATCTACTTTAATTTCAGGCAATGAATGCTCTTTGTTTTGTGCATGCTTTGGCAAAGCAACTTTCCTCATCCGAAGTTTTGGAGACTTGGCCTTCTCCTATATAATTAGCTTCACCAAAAGAAGCCAGGCAGGTTTTATCCAAAGTTGAATCCCTATTTTGAAACTCCTCAGGGTCACGTCCAAAGCTTATGCCAGAGTGATCTGTAATGTTGAACATGCTGGGTCCATCATAATAATCACTCCCCTCAAATATGAAACCTCCTTTAGGATCTGTATTCTCATTATTGGCAATGGTGGTAATGCTGGGGGGCATAGAGCAGAGTGTGTTTTCAAATGGTGCAACCGTCACAACCATCATACCCTTTTCATAAAGTTCAACTTTAAGATAGCAACAGGGACATGTTGTCTCCAGTCTATTACATCATTCAATCACACCTGTAAGGAACAAAGAAAACATATTTAAGAATCAAATGGATTGATGCCTTCCACAGTCAACGACTGAGCAAGAAAGACAAAGATGAACATTCACTAAAACAATTATCTATTGTGGGCTGCTCGTTCCAGCACGAATAACCGTTGTGAGTGAAACACCTGCTTGTCTTCGTGGCTACTACTTTCTTCTTTTTTGGGATCTGGCGTTTTACCTTCTTGCATTAATGTTGCCCTTGATGGTCACAGTGCTCCAGCTGCGCCTGTAGAGAAGGCAACAACACCCTCACCACCTCCACCGAAGCGACTATCCCCTGCAAGGTAAGTGATTTTGCTTTGTTCGGGCACTTGATCATCGTGATTATTTGCTCATTATCTTTGATTCCTTCCTTTCCCCTTTCATTCCCACAATCCATGTGTGTGTGTGTGTGTGAGTGTGCTCTGTTCGACCATCCGTGCATAGAGCTGAATCTGGCAGCACAGAGCTAAATCTGGCAGTGCCATTTGTCCGTGCATAGAAAGCTTGACTGATACAAAGCTGAGCATATTAAGGTGGTGGGTGTCGTTATTGATCAAGTCAATACCTTTAGAATTTCGCTAAACATGGGTCCTCAATGAGCTGGCCCTTTTGGCCACATGGGCGGCAAACCACTGATTTGACCGAGTCTTTTTGCCCGCCAACTCCCGTTTTCAATTATTATCTAGCGTAACACCCTAATCTTTGGGAGTCTTTGATCATCGAATCCTGCCATTGATTGTTGCCCATGAGTCTGATAGAGTAGGGGACTTGCCAGAGAGCCGGAAAATCCTTTCAAAAGCATGTTAGAAGACCTTCAAATGGCCACAGCTAGCTGTATATACCACCTTGGGCATTCCCATTCTCTACACAATTAACTGGCAATGACTCCATACTCTTTTGCAATATTTTTAGTTCAAACCAGCCAGCTTTCAGCTAGGACTTGGTGCTATTAGTGTGCTCTCAGCCTACGTGGCCTTATGTGTGGTTGACAAGGTGGGCTTGAGAATCGTACTCCTTGTTTGCACGCTTCCATAATCACATTTGTAGCTGTATATCACCATACATGTCAACAATTTTATGTCCATTTCATGCTTCATTTTGAACATGTTAATGATGATTTTGCTGTAATTTGTTCCTCATTTCCTTTACTTTACAATAGGTTTTGTTGCTACTGCAAATAATGCATTGAGAAGGCCTATGTTTCTACTTCAACTCACATGTTTTTGGTTGGAATTTGTTTATAGGTGCTGTAATTTGTTACTAGTTGCTAGAGTAGCTGTAAGCTTCAAAAGGAGATTGTTGGCTTGAAGCAGCTTTGATTCTTCCATACTTTGCTCCAGCTTTTATGTCCATTTCATCCTTCATTTTGAACATGTTAATGATGGTTTTGCTGTAATTTTCTCCTCATTTTCTTTACTTTACAATAGGTTTTTCTGTCCATTTGAGATTATCTTGTTGGGCACCTTTTTTGTTATCTAGCCCTTTTATAGGAGCATGGAGAGGAGATGGAGAGGCATGATATTGTGATTGTGTAAGATGAGGGTGTGGCTGAAAATCATGTGTTGGGATATGTTCATCTTAAAACTGGTGGTACCTACAAGGACTTGAGAGAAGAGATTACATCCTTGATAATCTCATCATAGATGAGTTTATATTTTTGGGAGGATCTAGGAAAATTCCAATAGGGGCCAAGCAAGAGGAGAGATGGATAGTTGATGTTGCAGAAGTAACCATCCAATTGAAAATGGAATATGATACACAAGGTAAACGCCAAAAAGTGGACTCAGTTGGAGATAGCAATAAAATGCAGCCAAAGTGTACATTGTCTCCAGATTTATGTATGCATGATCTTGCTCAAGGGTGTGAGAGGTACAATATGGTGGATGATTCGACTACGTGTGGTAGTGTTTCTAAGAATCGATTGAAGAGTCACCTTGCAACACCATCTGAGGTCAAAAAATGGTAGAGGGAGATTAAGATAGCCAAAGAAAAGTTAAGAGCAAAAGGCCGACATGATAGATTTGAGCTCATGTCAAAGGACAAGGATGGTAAAGCATTGTTTCAGATTTGGTGTGAGGAGTGTGATTGCTCTTATGGTCAAGGGGGTCTTGACACTTTGTATAATTACACACACTCACACATCAACTCAGCATCCCATATGAGGATTATTGGGTTATGTGAGCAAGAGAGCCATAGAAAAGACAGCCTTGGTTCATTGGATGACATTATGGAATTAGGAAAAGAAAAAGTAAATGAAGCAATGTTGGAGGTTTCAACCTTTGCAAGTGAGAGTAATGTGGTGTTTCAACTAGTAACAGAGACTATTGGAGATTATAGCACTCTATCAAAAGTCTATATAAGCTGCATGCTAGATAACAAGTGGATACCACTATTTTCAAAGACAGGATCTCTATGACAATGCATGATTGAGCATATGAAATCCAAGCTACATATCACAAAGGCTAGTCGCATTGATTCTAGTAATCAAGTGAAGAGGGCTAGTGGTCGCCCATCCAAGGTGACAATTATAGATAAGAAGCAAAGAGATCTAAGTGGTTTTTTCAAGAAATGTTCTGCTAAAGGTAAAACTCACATGTTCTAGCTGTGTTTTCCATCAGCTTTGTATTTTCCAAGTGAACATTTTTTCTTATGCTCTATTGTAATGTTTTCTTATAGATAATGACACCTTGCAAACTGCCAATGCATCATGAAAGCCATCAGGTATTTCTCATATGCTTCTATTTTCAATCATTATTTTTTGATTTTTTATAGAGATGTTAGGTGTAGCTAGTCATATGGCTTTTGGCTCTCTCTCCATTAGGCAAATTTTCAAGCTTCTATTTTCAATCACTATTTCTGTTTTTTTATAGAGATATTAGGTGTAGCTAGTCATATGGCTTTTGGCTCTCTCTCCATCAAGTCTATTGGGAACTTAACAGATTCCTCCTTTGCTCACAGAGAGTAGCTTGCTTGCAACCTTGTGTTGGGGTTTTTGGCAAGGGTCATATAACTATGATGGGAATGTGGTTGACTTGAAGCCCTTTTTGGATGATAGTAAGGGAGGTGGCAAATGGCACAATGAGCCAGCAACTAAGGCAACAATTATGATGGGGACAACAGAGTTCATTGAAATTAATGGCACTTTCCGTCATAAGGATTGCAAGCGGATATGTTTGGAGGGAACATACTTTGATAATTTGCAATGTGGTGCATGTGCTACTATTCCTAAAGAACGAGACTTTCCCATGCGAGTGTATCGACAAATTCGATCTTCAGACACTCATGGATCAAGAGACACAAGAGGTGGTAGACGGTTAGATTATTTGACTCATTTAGAGTTATTGAGAGTAGCAAAAACAAAGTCCACAATGGTTCGGGTATTAAAGAAGGAGATAGCATTCACAAGAACTGAAGTTGTTGCATTGAGCGTGAAGGTTAGAAGTCTTCGGGAGAGCACTATGGAAGCCATGGTGAGGAAAGATGTTAGAAAATTTTGTCAAGATATAATCAATGCTCATGAGCTAGGTCTATTTGAGGGAAAGAAGGCATTGTGGAACTTCTTTGTTGACATTTCACAAAACATTTCAAGAGTAGGTCACGGGAAGAGATATTCCAATACAACAAAGGAATTATTTGAGACTGTCAAGATATGGGGAGGGAGAAGGTTGCATAATTTCTTATCACTTAAGCTTGGAGGTCCACACATGTCCACCACAATGAGGTCCACAAGAAAAGCACTTTTCTTTCGAATTGGTTTACAAGAGGATATATTTCAACATGCAAGAGAAGTTTACACTTGTCACATGATGAAGAAAGGTATACCCTTGGGTAGTGTGCCAGTTCTTCTAGCTGAGGATGAAACAGTTGTGAAAAGAATGGTGGGATGGGTGGCACGTGATGATAATTTGGTTGGATTTTGTGGTAAATAGCTGGAACACACTTGCATTCCAGACTTTGTCGTGCAAGTTGGTGATGGTCAAGATGGATATCTTAGAGTTGTGGATGCTTTTCAACATAATGTGATTGCTCATTATGCAAGGGTATTGATAGTGAATCCTCTTCTTGAATGCTTGCGAAAGCTAGTTCTATTGGTGCAATTGACATGTAATAGGTTTGATTCCATGTTTGTCAGAAAACAATGGGACCCGAGGAGGTAAACCTAGCTCCAGAAGAACAGGACCCCCCACCCATATTCTTCGTTGATGACCTTACCCCCAATGAGGAGAATGTCTTAATAGCTCTCCTACAAGAGTACAAGGACTTCATGGCATGGAAGTACACCAACATGAAAGGGGTGCATGCTGCAGTAGTGCAGCACACAATCCCCATGCTAGACGATGCTAGGCCAATACGGCAACGCCCCTACCCTATGAATCCTAAATATGCACTCATAGTGAGGGAAGAAATCCATAAACTCATAGATGCAGGATTCATCTATGAGATTGAGCATACGGAATGGGTATCACCCATCGTGATAGTCCTAAAGAAAAATGGAAAAATTAGAGTATGCGTGGATTTGAAAAAGGTTAATGCTACCACGAGATGTGACCACTACCCCTTGCCATTCACAGATCATGTTCTAGAAAGGGTAGCCAGAAAGGAAGCGTATAGCTTCCTAGACGGATTTTTAGGTTACAACAAAGTGGCTTGTCCTCGAGAAATGCCACTTATACCGCATATCTCTCAATCCTCTTAAGTCAGTTTTGGGTCAAACATGGTGTCATTTTGGGCCACATAGTGTCCCAGAATGGAATCTCTACGAACCATAATAAAATCAAAGTCATCTTGGAGTTACCATCCCCCACGAATGCCAAGGGAGTTCGACGATTTACTGGCCACATGGGCTATTACAGGAGATTCAGCTTGTTCTATGCGAACATAGCCCGCCCATTAGACAAACTACTAGTATTCTTGGAGTGGACCAAGGAATGCCAAATGTCCTTTGAAACCCTCAAACTAGCTCTAGCCACCGCACCAGTGTTGAGATCACTTGACTAGAATTTAATATTCCATGTCCATATTGATGCCTCTAACTTTGCCATCGGATGTGCGTTATCCCAACCCGAGGAGCATAATTTAGATTACCCGGTATACTTTGCAAGTCATCGACTAACCAAGGCCGAGGTTAACTACACTACCACCGAGTCTTGCCATGGTCTATGCAGTTAAGAAGTTCAGGCACTACTTGTTGGCTAACAAGTCTGTCTTCTTTGTGGACCATCAAGCATTGCTATACTTGGTAAACAAACCTTGCATGATGGGTCACATCACTAGGTGGATGCTGATCCTTCTAGAGTTTGACTTCACAATCACTGTACTAAAGAAAAAATCCATGTCCTATCCGACCACCTATTGAGGATCCCAAACGGGGAAGCCCCAACGGGAGTAGAAGATGATCTCCCCAACGCTTCTCTCTTCTTCCTCGACATCGTTCCCGAATGGGACGCTGAAATCGACCACTACTTGGCCAATGGATTACCCCTGGGCCAGGCCCTTAAGAAGGATAGAGCCCACAAACTGATGAAGGACGTAGCGCTATATCAACTGATAGCCAACTGACTATACCGCATGGGCAAGGATGGCATCCTGCGAAGATGCATGTGCGAACACAAATACATCAATGTGCTTGAAGAAGCCCACTCAAGAGTTGCAGGTGGTCATTTTGCTGACCACTGATGTTACAGCACGTAAAGTGATGCAAGCTAGTCTTTGGTGGCCGACATGACAAAATATGAAGAGGAGAGAGGAGAAGAGTGGAGATGAGGAGAGAGGGCACAACTAGAGAGCACACCACAAATGACTAACTGTACACTAGATTGAGTTGAAAAAATAGAATATATACAAACCCATTTAGGGTTAGGGTTAGGGGATCTAACCCTTTCCTTTATAGCACTCTATAAGGTTAGTGCTATGCACATATGATCACATGATGGTGCTATGCACATGTGATCACATGACGTTGAGCACGAACTCTCAACACCTTCCCCAAGATCAACATCATGAAGTAGGCCTTCCCTCAAGATGATGATTCTGGGAAGGACTAAGCATTACATTCCATCACACCCCTTTAATGGGAATGTCCTTCCTCTGTGTTAAACCAAGAGCTAGTCGGTGTTTCTCGAATAGCTCTTTACCGAGTGGTTTGGTAAAGATGTCTGCAACATTCTCTTTGCTATCACAATGCTGCAGTGTGATGTCACCAAGTAACACTCTTTCTTTGATGAAGTGCTCTTTGACATCAATGTGCTTTTCTTGGAGTGATATACTGGATTCTTGGCCAATGCTTGAGCCGATTGATTATCACAGTATATTGTTGTTGGCTTTGACTCATCAAAGTAATCTATTTCTGACAATAGTCTTTTGAGCCATATAGCCTCACATGCACCTATAGTGAGTGCTCTATATTTTGCTTTAGTGGAAGACAAAGAAACAGTTGGCTGTTTATTTGACAACCATGATATAGCACCTTGACTAAGAAAAAATGCATATCCCTGTGTCGATCTCATGGTCTCATGATCTCTGGCATAGTCACTGTCACAATATCCATGCAACCGTGGATGAGTTCCTTTGTATTCTATCCTAAACTATCTTGTACCTCTAATGTATCTCAAGACTCTTTAGAGATCCAATGAGCTGCCTATAGTATCTGTCATTGACTGTAGGCTTTTTTGAATCTTTAGTAAGTTTCAAACTCTATTCCATGGGAGTGGTTGCAATCTTGCAATCTGCCATATGAAACTTCTTTAGGAGACTGTCAAACATACTTGAGCTGACTCATGAATGTGCTATCTGAATCTCTCCAAAAATCAATTCCAAGACAATAGTGCATAAGTCCAAGATCTTTCATATTGGACTCTGTAGATAAGTCTTATTTCAATTTTTTGATGAAGCTATCCTTGCTTCCTTTCACAATCAAATCATCTATGTACAAAAGTGCAATAGTAATGTCTTCCCTGTGAACTTTGTAGTAGAGAGTATGATCTGCATTGGATTTCATGTATCCCAGATCAGCAAAATACTTGTCAATTTCACTGTACCAACTTCTTGGTGCTTGCTTTAAGCTGTAGAGACTTTTATTGAGGTGGTAAACCTTATTCTCCTTTCCTAGTTCAACATAACCTGCTGGTTGTTGCATGTAGACTTCCTCGTCTAGGTAGCCATTGAGAAATTCATTCTTGACATTGAGCTGGTACACATTCCATCTGTTGAGTGTCACTAGGGATATCAAGAACTATATGGAGTCCACCTTTGCTACTGGAGCATAAGTCTCATCATAGTCTTGATCATATTGTTGTGCAAATCCTTTTGCAACTAGTCTGGCTTTGTATCTTTGAATACTTCCATCTGTATTGTACTTCACTTTGTATACCCATCTGTTTGCTATGGCCTTCTTTCCTAGTGGAAGGTCGCATAATTCCCAAGTATTATTCTTATACAAAGCATCCATTTCTTCATTCATAGCAATTTGCCATTCTGGCTTGTCTATTGCGTCTTCGATGTACATTGGCTCTTGTGTAGTCATGATGGTTGTCATAAGAGGATAGTTGGTGGTTTCCACCTGAATTGCTTTGCCTTTCTGAGCATATGTCAATCTAGTAGTTGGTCTGCTTTCCCTAGTAGACCATCTGAGCTACTGTGGCTCTGCTTGGGGTGTTGCTGGCAATTCTTGCTCTTCTTCATCAACCTGTTCTATAGATGACTGTGAAGTCGATGCTTCTATCTCCTATGTAGGTGAGGTTTTCCATTCTGATTCCTCATCAAAGATTACATCTCTAGAGATAATGACCTTGCGGTTGATGGGATCATACAATTTGTATGCTTTGCTTTCTTCATTATAGCCAACCATGATGCATTTGCGTGACTTCGCATCCAATTTCCTATGATGATCATCATGTATGTGAGCATATGCTATGCAACCAAATATGCGGAGATGCCCAATGTGTGGCTTGTGTCCAATGAATGCTTCATCAGGAGTCATACCCTGTATCGGTTTGGTGATTAAGCAAGTAGTTTGCTGTAGCTATTGCTTCTACCCAATACTGATTCGAAAGATGCTTTTCACTAAGCATTGCTCTAGCACTGTCTGCTATTGTCCCATTCTTCCTTTCAGCTCTTGCATTCTACTGAGGAGTATCTGCACATGTGAATTGTCTTCGAATACCATGATTTTTGCAAAAGTTTATGAATGTTGAAGACATGTATTCACCTCCTCTATCTGATCTCATGACTTTGATCTTTCTGCTTGTCTGGTTTTCTACCATGGCTTTGAACTCTTGAAATCTGGAAAATACTTCAGATTTCTCTTTCAAAAAGTAGACCCAACAATATCTGCTATAGTCGTCGATGAAAGTCAAGTAGTAAAGTGAACCATTGATGCTGCAGGTCTAGGCATAACCCCATACATCTGTATGTATCAAATCAAGAATACCTCATGCATGAAAGGTACTTCTATCAAAGTTGGTTCGCTTTTGTTTACCGAAGCAGCATGCGTTGCAAACTTTTCTAAGAAAATGTAGCTTCGAAATCCCAATTGCCATATTTTGATTCTTGAGATCTAACAAGTACTTGAAATTAACATGACCATATCTCTTGTGCCATTTTGCAGATAGTGGCATCTGTTGTGGTTGAGCTGACATGGCATGCTTATTTGGTATTGTAGCTAGCATTCTATATAAGCGTCCTTCCTTGACACCTTTTGCTACTAGTTGACATCTTTTGGATTTGTCTCTGATAGTGCATTCATCACCATCGAAGATGACTCTGTAATTGTGTTCTGTCATTTGACCTACTGACAAAAGGTTCTTGTTGAGCTTTGGAACATAGAGCACATCTTTCACCAATCCTTTCGTACTAGTGAAATTTTTCATAGGGATAACACCAGTCCCTTGAACTGGATTCGGTGTATTGTCTTTTGTGTAGATGACATTCTTTTAACCTTCTAATGGCTTTATTTCTGTGAACCATTCCTGACGATTTGTCATGTGAGATGATGCACCACTACCTGTTGATGTACCAAGGATCCTATTCCACTTGGTTGACTTGATAGCTGTAATCCTCTTTGGGATTGAAATCAATGTCTGGGTACACTATATCAGTATGATGCATTTTCTCGCTTGCAAGAAACCTATTTCCATGTTGATTTGCAAAATGACTGTGACTAGGATGTCCACCACAATGATTTCCTCTACCGTGGAAATTCCCTCGATTGCTACTGGATTGACTGCCTTGGTCGTACTGCTTCTTGCGGCAATCTCTTTCATAGTGTCCAGACTTGTGAGAGTAGTTGCACTGGATGTTTGACATGTTGGTGGATGCATTCCCTCGTCCTTGAAATCTTCCTTGGTTGGAATGATTTTCTCTTTTCTGATTCTGATGTTGCTGAGGATGATCTGCCTTGGTCATACTGCTTCTTGCGGCAATCTCTTTCATAGTGTCCAAACTTGTGAGAGTAGTTGCACTGGATGTTTGACATGTTGGTGGATGCATTCCCTCGTCCTTGAAATCTTCCTTGGTTGGAATGATTTTCTCTTTTCTGATTCTAATGTTGCTGAGGATGATGCTAATGCTGATTCTGACTTTGATTTTGTTGCTGATGATGACCACTTTTCTGATATGATCTACCTCTGCCTCTACTAGTGTCTGAAGCTGTGAATACTTGATCATTAGAATGACCTTTACATGCTTGAATTGCTTTGAGTCCTAAGTTCTTCACCAAGTAGGATTGACTGAAGTTCTTCCAGTGTCAGAATTTGCCACTAAATGGCAATACTCTGGACTAGATTCTCGTATCCCTCTCCTAGTCCATTCAAGATGACTTGAACCATTTTTGTGGGGTTCATGGTCTCTCCTGCTACTGCAAGTTGATTGTTGTAGTCTTTTATGCGGAGTACATAAGCATGACCAGTTTCACTGCTATTGTGGAAACTTTGGTTGATCTAGTTTCTCAGTGTGAGAATCTTGGATGTGTTCTTGGACTTGTGAAGAGTTGTGGACATATCCCATGCTTCTCTTGATGTCTTGACTATGTTGATTTGTCCTAGCATGACATCTTGCATATTCTACTTGATTAAATGATAGGCATACTTGTCTTTCTTATCCCATTCTGCCTAAGCTAGGGCAATGGCAGGATCTGCTATACTAGTGCGAAAAGTGTTTGTGTAGCTGTAGATCCTGTTGTAGATCTCGTTGCTGGTGCTATGACAATAGATGGAGTAGAGCTACTTGTGGCTGGATCCTCCAATGGTCTAGGTGTAGACCCATTGACATAGCTCTGATACCATGATGGAATGTAATGCTCAATCCTTCTTCGATTCCCCAGAATCATCGTCTTGAGGGAAGGCCTGCTTCATGATGTTGATCTTAAGGGAAGTTGTTGAGAGTTCACGCTCAACATCATGTGATCACATGTACATAGCACCATCATGTGATCATATGTGCATAGCACTAACCTTATAGAGTGCTATAAAGGAAAGGGTTAGATCCCCTAACCCTAACCCTAAATGGGTTTGTATATATTCTATTTTTTCAACTAAATCTAGTGTACAGTTAGTCATTTGTGGTGTGCTCTCTAGCTATGCCCTCTCTCCTCATCTCCACTCTTCTCCTCTCTCCTCTTCATATTTTGTCATGGTATCAGAGCTCCCTTGCCTTCCGCTGAGGCATTGCGATCTTTGAGAGTGTGAGAGAGATTGAGAGATTGAGTGTTCCATTCATTTCCATAGAGTGAGAGAAAAATTCTATCCATTTGGTGAGATATTTCCGTTCATCTCCTTTGAGAGTTTGTGAGAGATTTATGAGAGTGATTTCCATCTTTGAGAGAGAGAGATCCACTTGTATTCATCTTGAGAGAATTTTTGTTGAATTCTAGTCATTCCGTTTTTGAGATATTTCTGCACTACTCCTCTGATACTAGTCTACTATGACTTACTTATCTACAAAGCATCAAAATCCAAGAGGCTCATAGTGTTTGCTCCAACAGTCGCGACACAAAAGCAAGGAGAAACCAAGGCCCTCAACTTAGCAGCCAACTGACTGGAAGCCTCATCTCCTCAACAACAAGCAAGCTCCTACAACTCCTAGAGCTACCTAGCAACCAAGCTCCCTCAATTGCAGATATCCAATGATTGCTCCATAGAGCCTATGAATGCTCGTGCTACAAAAGCCGCTCTCTACAATGACTAACGACACTCTTCGGAGATGCGGCTAGCGAATCAAGGATTTCATATTCACGTAATCACGTGAATTTTCCTATGGTTACATTTTGTGATGATGTATTTCATGCATTCATGGTTACAATCACGGCTTTGTGCTATTAGGTGGCCTTGACTTGGAAACCAGATACATACCAACAGTAATAGTAATACTATCGATGGTATCTAGCTACTGGTGGTGGTAGTGGTAGTGGTAATACTGGTGGTAGTGGTCATAGTGACACATTATTACTGGTGGTAACTGTGGCCATATTGGCAGTACTTTTATTACCGCTAGTAGTTGAAGTATAATTTCTGATAGTAGTAGTACAACCAGGGGTAGAACTTCTACCGGTGATTATATTTCAACTACTGGTAGTAGTACTACCTCTCGAAGATATATACTAATTGGCGGTGTCATTGTCCACTAACAGTGGATTGAAAAGAGGTAAAAATCCTCCTCTCTCCATCTCTTGGCCGAGGGGCCTAGTCCAAGAAGTGGTTCCTGGTCCCGCATCCTGAATAGGATGGGGGGCAAGTTGGGACCATGACCTAGTACTAGGTTTCCTTAGCCCTGCACTTAAAGGGGGGGGAGTTTTTTAAAATTTTTACGAAATTATCTTGCATTTCTTGCATGCATGCATTGAAATAAAATTTTTACGAAATTATCTTGCATGCATGCATTAAGAGCAATTTTTTAATGAAATTATCTTGCATTTCATGCGTGCATGCATTGAAAGAATCATTTCTTGCATGCATGCACACTGCATTTCATGTAATTAAATAATTTACATTGAAATCATTTGCATGCATGCATTGAAATCATCTGCATTTGCATTTCATGCATGCATAGGGTGGGCGTTATTGTTAGATCCTTGCCTACTCACTATTGTGTGGCAACTATAGCTATTTGCTAGTGTCATGTGAGAAAGCTTTTTGCACACACACAACAAGATCTAATTGCAAGCATGGCCTCAACCACCAGCACTAAGCAAAAAGGAGGGGAAGAGATAAGTAAGGGCGAGCGTAAGAGAGTGATGCAGAGCATTCGGGATGCCTTTTTTATTAGGGTGTGCAACTTGGAGGAGAGTGAGATGGAATCAACCGTATCTACTTTAGAGGGAGTTAGCATTATGAAGAGGAGGATTCTTGGTGATGCTAAGACCAGTTTGTAGTCTGAAGGTTAGGATGACCTTGCGAGTCGGGTGCAATGGGAGATAGATGCCACGCTTTGGGTTGATAGTGTGATGCCAAAAATTCATATTTTTTATTTGGCATTGGTATTATTTTTCTCTATGTTTGACAATGAAGATCACTTCGTATTCTCTCTCTTGAGTCTCTCTTCCCTTTTCTTTCTTCTCAGGGGGGTCACTCATCATATGTAACCCTATCACGTGAGTTCAACAAAAGGATATTTTTTATTTCTAAAATTTACAGAAATAAATATACATAAGGGACTATTTAAAATAGTTTTGGAAAAAATTTACAGATTTG
This sequence comes from Dipteris shenzhenensis, assembly GCF_047967505.1. Lineage (NCBI taxonomy): Eukaryota > Viridiplantae > Streptophyta > Polypodiopsida > Gleicheniales > Dipteridaceae > Dipteris > Dipteris shenzhenensis. The sequence goes on from NC_141610.1 coordinate 46,987,847, forward strand.
TATAGAAAAGGGGTACATTTTATTAATGAAAAATTTATACAGATAAGGGATTTTAGAAATATGCATTGAACGCACGTGGTATAGAGGGTTTATACATAGTGACCCCCCCGAGTCTTTCTTTCAAAGCCTTAAAGTCCTTTCTATTCATTTGCTCATTGCACACACATGGTACATCCATTTCTTGAGCCACTAAGGGAGTTACTTACCCTCTTCTAGACAAAATCTATGAGTGGTGGAGTCTTGAGGGAGCATCTTGCTCAGGCGAAATTAGCATAGGTGGAGGGTAGTTTTTATGACAGTTTAACCCCCTATTAGTATTTTGCTCATAACTTTTCGCTCAATAGTCCAATTTTGATGAAACCTATATCAACGTAAAGATACTTCAAGATGCATGTCTATATATGATTAGACCTTGAATCAGATACTACAGTAAAAAACTACAGTAAAAAGTTATGAGTCACTGTGTCTCGCAGTTTATTTCCATGATAGTTTCTACCCCCTCTAGTGAGCTACCCATAACTTTTTGGCCGCTTTTTTGTTTCTTACGAAACTTATATCAGTGCAAAGCTCTCTCTTTAAGGTGCATATTTGTATGTGATTAGATTTGGAATCAAATGCTACAATAAAAAGTTATGAGTCTCTATGTCTAATAGTTTGTTTTCATGACAAATTTTATCCCATTTAGTAAACTATCCATAACTTTTTGGTCACTTCTCTGTTTCTTATGAAACTTATATCAGAGCGAATCCTATTTCAAGACACATCTCAATATGTGTTTGAATATTTTATATCATGTCTCTATTGAATGTTATAGGTCTCTGTGTCTTATGATATTTTACAGAGTGTTTTGAGCTAATTATAAAGGTATCTATGAAGGAGACGTAATGTTTCCCCGAAACCTACCCATCCAACCTAATCAGATCCTTCAAACTCCTTGATATATATTAGTTCATGTCATGTTGAGCCGCAAGATCTTCTTTTAACAACCTATCACTCTTCTCTTTGGCGCAGACCGGCTTGCTGAGAATATGGCCTCTGCTGATCCTTTCCTTCTCCCTATGCTTGAGTACAATATCACTTGGGATGTTACCATCTTCATTCTCATCTAAGGGAAGAAAGTATGGTATGGTCTCTTAGTATAAAAGCTTCTTTTTAATATCCCTTTTCCAGTGATAGATATCTTTGTCACTCAGTTCAAAAGTAGTAGGAAGTGAAGAGGTGTGTGAAGTTTATTACCCCCAACTTCATGTCACATCTTTTGGTGGAGACACCAGGTATGTTTGGTATTGGATTTATCCCACCTTACTAAATGGTCTTGGTTGCATGTTGTGCCTAGTATAGGCATGTGTTTTCTGATGTGTTAAAGAAGATGCCTGGAAGAACTCCGTTAGAAGAGATTGTAGCCCATTTAAGAGAACTAGAAGACTGTGAAGGTGATGCTCAAGCTATTCACGTGGTCTTCATGATCATATCCTTTATGTTTGCACTCTTGAATATGTCGGTGAATCGACAACACTGGCAACAGGCACAATGATAGATTGGGAATTGGTTGATGCACTAGCAACTTGGTGTGAAGAAGAGTTGAGTCTTTGAGCAGTTTTTGATTATAATAGTGGAGTGGTGATTTTTAATGCTTTCAACTTCTTTTGCTATGCAAATGATGAAGAGTACAATATCTTAAAGCTGTTATGTGCACTTCCAATTGTGACAAGGATGATTCTTGAATGCATGTATACACAATGTTTTCATGGTGCTGGTTGGTCACTTATTTTTGAAGATTTTGTTGAGGATCACATTGTGGAGGGTTTTCAACAAGTGGTTATGCATAATAAGTTAGTCTTGGTATACTAAGGCTCTGTGGGATCTTGTTTGGATCTTGTTTGAGATATTATTTGGATCTTGGTGTTTTCTTTTTGTGTTTCATCATGGTGAAGATTCCAGTGTTTCAAGGGACCCAAGGGGAAGACCCAGAGTCTTATCTTCGGGATTTTATTCGAGGATGTCGGCTTTTTGGATGGTCCATGAAGGATCGAGTGGAGATTTTGCCTGATTTTCATGAAGGTGTAGCCTTGAGTTGGCATGAGGCCTTGCCGGAGTCTACCAAGGAGGACTAGGACCAAGTGGTGGCTGTAATCAAGCAAAGATTTGGAACAGTGGAGTCGCCAAATGCTTTGACATTGTAGTTAGACTGGTTCTATTAAAAGGAGAGGGTGAGATGGTTTCTGCATTGGCAATCTGATATGAAACTTTATGGACAAAGTATGAAAGGGCAGCTTTGCGAGCTGTGGCATCTGCATCATCGGCCCCTCAAAGTCTTGTAGGGATGGAGCACTTAAAGATGAGCAAATTTGTTATGGATTTGGAGCCTCGTCTTCGCTCAAATGTAATGAGTAAAGATCCAACAACATACGTGGAGGCACTTTGCATTGTGACCAAGAAAGAAGCTTCTGTAAAGATCAAATCCTCTTTTGTATCTTCAACAGCTTCAACTTCTAAGGTGGAAGTAATGGGCACTTCTTAGGTACCAAAGTCCTCTAAGTTAGATCATAATATCTCCCAATTCATGGCAGAGTTTGCTAATTTAAAATTGCATTTGCTTAATGCACAACAACCTAGAGCACCAAAGAGTGAAGATAGGCCTTGAGATAAGAGTGGGGTCACTTTCTATGAATGTAATGAAAAAGGTCACTGTCGCCCTGAGTGTCCTAGATTGAGAAAGAAAGAAGAAAAACAAGTATCATTGTTAGAAGCTTCTTTAGGGGATGAGGAAAGAGAGGTAATGATGGCTAAATAGGGGCATGGTAAAGCAAAAGAAGAAGAAGAAAGCAAGGAAGAAGTAGATGAGGAACATCAGGAAGAGGAACATTGTATTAAGAAAAAGAGGGCATCTAGAAGGAGAATTACTTTCCTTTAGGACAAGGCATTGGAAGTTGACTTGTTGTCCGACCTTAAAAAAAAGAAAGCTCATATCACCTTTGGTCAATTACTTGCTTTGTCTCCAAAACTACGAAAAGAATGGGGAAAGCTAGCAAGCAAAAGAGTGTCAAAGAAGAAAAAGAAGAAAAGTACCATTCCTTTTGTTCAAAAGGTAGATATAGATGCTAGTGATGATGTAACTATGGTTGATGTGATCATTGATGGTCAAGTGATTTCTAATGTTTACATTGATGGAGGTGCATTGATTAATGTCATGAGTGAGAAGACCATGATAGATGCTGATTTAAAATACTCTAGTACTACCTCTCCTTATCGCATCAAATTGGTTGACAACACTAAGGTAAAGACCTTGGGAGTTGTGAAGAATCTAGAAGTAGATGTATGTGGAATTTTTGTGTCGACAACTTTTTAGGTGATCCCTACCAAGCCAGATGCACGTGCCTATCCATTGACTTTGGGAAGGCCTTGGCTATACAATGTGAAGGCTATTCAAAAGTGGGATATTGGAGAATTGATTTTGCAGGGAAATGATAAGGTGTGCTACAACATCAGAAGTTGTAAAACGAAAGTTGTCAAAGAGGAGTCTTCAACATCCGAGAGAGTTCAAGCTCTAACTTAACCGATGAAGAAGAAATCCACAATAATGAAGCTACACAGCAAGGCAGACTAGAAGCCCTAGCCACCACCAACACCCCATCAAAAGTCCTAGCTCAAAGGGAAAAGAAAGCTAGCCACAGTGGTATACTAGTGCCATTACTCGCTCAATCGGCGCCACTGTCCTCTGCTCAGGAAACCTGTGAGTAGCAAGTACAAGATATTATCCACTTTGCCCAATGTCACTTTGATCAGACCTGACTCCTAGAGGATGTCAAAGCAACAAAGCAGGCCCCAGTCACCCCAGGGATGCCTCGTCCATCCGTTACCAGAAGAAAACCACACTGCCAGCCCGTGCCCCCACCTCATCCACCACCACACCCCACCAACAGCTCAGTCAATAACAACCACTTGGGCGGCTAAGGCAAGAAGGTTGCTTGGGTCCTAAAGTCGACGGTGAAAACCTTGAAGGTGTCAAAGGCAACACCACAAGAACCTGCTATGACGAACCAAATGAAGCAAGCCATCCCCAAGGTACCGAGTACGCACTAGTACCATAGATGGTACGACTCAACACAAGTGTTGCCACAAATAGCCAGGGAGTCCTACAAGAACTGACCCCTCCCCCGTGAGGAGCTCCACAAGAACCTCCCTCTAGGGATAAACAATCGAAAGAAATGGCAGATGTACCCACCGTCCTACTCAAGAAAGCAAGGGTCTGCACCAAGGACAGACTCATGGAACTCGCTTCTTCCAAGATGAGAAACCATGCCGCAATTGCTAAGCCCAATGCAAATGTGCCCCTAGCATCCAAGGTAAAAAACAAGCTGGACACTTACTCTACATGGCTCCTTACACGGTATGCAGTAGTATGACGCCCGCCTGCACCGCATTCCTCATAATCATCAAGTCCATGTCTAGGTGACTCAGTATGGTAGGCATCTCACCTGACGCACCAGCAGCCCACTAGTCCCTGCCAAACACCACGCACACACATAGTCAACACTAGGTGATTAGGATTAGCCATCTATTTTTGCATTTTTTCATCATCTTGCACGTTGACCTCAATCATGCCCGCACCACACAAGTGCACTCTACTCACTCACTCATTTCCCCCCACCTCCCAGTCTCTCTCTTTCTTCTGTTCTTTTACTCCTTTACACAACGAGTATCCTATCGATTGTTGCCATAGAGGTATCCCACCGACCGTCATGATCCCAACATCCCACCGACTGCCGCCATTGCCAAATCATGCCGATCGTCGCCATAGAGGTATCCTGCTGATCGTCGCGATCCCAACATCCCATCGACTATCGCCATCGCCAATGCCAAATCATACCATCGTCACCTAGGAAACTTGTATCACATCGACCTTTGCCATCTTGTATCATGCCGAGATCACGGTCTTCACCACATCGCACCAACCGTTGCTATCTATTTACCCCACCGACCATCATTGCACCAGTATCCCGCCAGTTGTGGGGATGTAAAATCTATATAAATAGGCCTATCCTGCTGGGTCATCACCATAGCAGTTGCCCCCAAACTCTTGCAAAATTTGCCCAAAATTCTAACAGTTTCCTGCCCTCTTCCACTACCATTTGAATAGCCTATTTATGTCCTCCCAGTCTTCCTCATCCACCGACTCCCTCATCACTCAACTGCCATCCCTCTTTTCGATGGATCATGAACACAAGTTCTTCGAGTTTGAATCAGACTTGGGACTCCACCCTTGCCCTATCCCAAAAGCCACTGGCCCCTCGGACTCCCAAAGCACTCCATCTACCATGGTTAGCATGCCTGCCAAGATCCCCTTAGAAGACGTGCAAGGAGAAGAAGAGACATCCACCAGGTAGGCCAGTACTCGTCTAATGCCTCTAACACCACCACCGCATAGCACGGGACCTCCCCGTCCATCTCCTCTAATGCTCCGATTGACCTTCCTGACCTAGCCTTCAACATGCTACTCAAAGCACAGCAGAGCCGGAACCCATGCCAATTGTAGATGATGACGCTCTGCCATTGCCGCCAAGTTCCCCCTGAAGATGTCCAAAGGCGCTTGGACTTACAATCCTTTCACAAACTACTAGATAGCATGCTAATGCATCATTGGAAGCACTAGCTCGAGGACTCTCACCTCCATCTATACAAAATTCTTGAGGTGCATCCTCTCACATAGTTCATCACACAGTCCTTCGATGATTGGTGACAAGCGCATCCAAAGCGCACGAGAGGAGGATATATCCTCGCCCTCGATGCTCCAGCAGTCCCCATGACTAATGAAGATGCCGGTCTATAGCCACCATAGTGACTCCCCTTCTTGAAGCTGGAGAAATTTGGGCGCTATTACCATAATGCACCCATCGATTGTTGAGTCCACCCACTCTATATGCCCATGGAACGACGATGGACTTGAACCACATTCAGAGACCTCCAGCAGAAGGACCTAAATGTGTTGTACAACTTTCCAAAGTACAACTTCCCCAAAGAGATGACTCAGAAGGGATTTTACTTTCGCCTCTAGTCATTCAATGACACGTACGACTCAATTCTAGATCTTGTCGTTGTCGTAGCGATACATTTCAACTACCTCGTCCTCTTACTCCTCCACGATCTCCCCACCCACAGTTGCCCCATTGATGACGGCCTCCATAATCTGAACACCTAGATTGTCTTCAATCCTGACATCGGTCCGATGCAATTTTAAGACCTCTGTCTCTATCTCCACGTCCGTAATCTCCATGGACATCACATCTACACGTATGAGGACATGCACGCTACCCATTTTTGAAAGTACTGCTCGTACCTCGCTCACCTCACTCCACGGTAGCTGGACCGCTACGTAGTCCTACAGACAATTCTCACACCCAATCTCCTCTAGCGTAGCTCACAGCTGATGGATCAACAATAGGAAAGGGGGCATGCTAGCATCCATAGAGTATAGCCATCGAATGCATGGTAATCAGTGATTAGATGTGATCAGGCCACATGATCTACTTCAACGGACAAGCTTAGGGAGTTTGATCTCCAAATACCCAAAGTCCACCCAAAGTCTAAGGATTCCAAGCACAGGTTGTATGTTCCAACTAACACCAAGACCAAAGATTGTAGGCAACATGCATATTTCAGGTTCACGTCCAAAAAAATAGCTACGCCAACAAAAATAGCCATGAAAGGAGTACAACTGAAACTCAAGGAGTTTGATCCCCAAATATCCCAAGGCAAAAGATTACATGCAACATGCAGGGTTACCATTGAGTGTCTCGCAGAAGTTAAGCCTTGCCACTCCAAGTTTTGAGCTGCATTCACAGGGTTCGAGCCCCAAATGGTTTAAGGCATGAGGGCGCTCAGGGAGTTTGAGCCCCAAATCACCTAAGCCTAGGAGGCCTGAGGCTAACACAAGCGCTATTTGGAACCGGTTAGGACCACTTCCTAATACCAGGTTTGTCCCAAACGCTGTAATATGGTTAACACAAGTGCTATTTCCACTAGTAGGGAGAGATGGAAAGAATAGCAATATGCCTTGGCACCCTACGAGCCCCAGAGCCTATGGTTGTAAAAGAGAAGGTGAGTGCTAAAAAGGAAAAGGGACTTGTATAAAAGGCCAAAGTGTTGACTTTGGTCTTCATTGTTGTTTGCACAAGTTTGAATACAAGCTCCCTCTTCTCTTCCAAGAGAGTGTTTTGGGTGTTCCCTTGTTTCCATTGTAGTGCCCTTGTGTTTGCCACTCCATCCCCCTTCACTCTCCTCTTCCCTTCTCCTTCTCCATCCCCTTCCCTCCTTGCTTCTCTTCTCCCCTCCCCCCCTTCCCTCTTTCTCGTGTGGAAACACATTGCAACAATCCAAAGGCTGCTTGAGTGACACTTGCCGATGACTCGTGCCTTGCATTGCTCTCACAAGGAGTAGCTTGGAGTGGAGGCTCCATCAGCATCTCTTCAACATCCCCACAACACGAGTCACCGTCGAGACCCACCACATGAAGCAATGCCTATATATTAATATAAAATCTTGGCAAACGTTTTCAAGATTCATTTTTTAGTTTCACACTATTACCAGAATGTAGTAACTTTTTATATTTTTTCTTTTGAATTTTCAAGGAAAAAATGTAAATCCTAGCGAAACTTTAAACTTTTTTGTAGAAAAGTTTCAAATCCAGGAGAATGTTTTAAACATTTATTTTTATTAGCGCATAAAAACTTTCGATGCCAATATAAAAGCCTAGCTTCTTAACCAAACTAACTTGAAAAAATCATCCATGATAAGAATATATGATACTAGATGAAAGGGTGAGAATCTAGCTGATCGAAATGAGTCATCACCCGGCTTTGATCATGATACTACCTAATAGAACATCACTGGAGGCAAGATGAATCCAACTGGCCGAAGCGAGTCATCATCTAGCCCCAAGTGATAGACATCATACATGCACACACACATAAGCAAGCAAACATAAACATCGCACATATTCCTCTCTCACTTGCCCTCTCTCTCTTGCCCTCTCTTAGCTAGGGCGAGGTGATTACGACTGGCTGAAGCGAGCCATCACCCGACCTTGACTGAGAAAAAAAGAAAGGGTAGAAGCTCACCAGAACGAGACAGCAAGAAATTGCAGGATACAGCGGGAAATTGGCTCAAAATTGGGGGGAAAATGATTGATAATGATGGGATCCCTGACTTTTATAGACCCTGACTGAAAAACACCGATCAGTATGATGCTATACTAACTGGTGTATTCAGCCAATGCATGCAGGCCACGTGCCTCGATTGAATACACTGACCGGTGTAACACTACACTGATCGGTGTAATTAGCCAATGCATGAGCGCCATGTGTCTTGACTGCAATATAGATTGGCCGGTGTAATGCTACACTGAGCAATGTATTCCAGCGTGCCATGTGTGTCATGCGGTACATTCCTATGATACCGCATGGTAAACATCTTCACCGTGCGGTGTTATGGTGCACCGCGCAGTATCTTAGAGCAATACCGCATGTTGTGCTGCACTGCATGGTATTTTCCCGATCAATCGGTTCCCATTGACTGGTTTTAAAAGTGCATTTTTCGCATTTTGAACATTCAAAAACGTTTTAAAATTGGGAAAAACGTTCTTTTCCTTAAAAAATGTACTAAAAAAATCCTAGCTTGCCAAACAGTGGTTTGGGCCTTTTTTTAAATTACTACAGGATACTTAATTGTTTATTTCTTGGATAGTGATCTATGTCTTTTTATTGATTCTGTAGGATTACTCATACATGTTTTCAAGTGCCTTTACTGATTACTACGAGATTACTTATTGATTACTTGTTGGATTTGTGCCTTTTTTACTGATCACTATAGGATTAATTCTTGATTACTTCCCGGATAGTGGTGATTTGTGCCTTTTTACTATGAAGATGTGATTGCATTATATCATCCCTACATTTTTATTGATTACTATAGGATTAATTATTGATTACTTACTAGACATTGATCCATGTCCTTTTTATTGATTAATGCAAGACTACTTATTGGTTACTTGCCGGACCACCCCTTTTTCAAGATGTGCCTAATCAACATAATCTTACATACTACTTTATATCACCTGGACAAATCATATATCTTTATATTATATGGTTTTGAAAGTGATTATGTAGCTGCACCTAACCAGTTCCCCTAACTAGCACAAGACTAATCTTGCCATTCTCATATCATCTAGTCGAGAGTTTATCTCCATGGTTCAAGGAGTGGGCAGACATAGATATCATGTTGCGAAATCTTTCATGATCTATTAATGGTTGTTGATACCTATGAGTAGATATGGATCATGATAATCACCACAATTCACATAAGAAGGTTGAATGTATGACTACCACAACAATATTGGATTTGGAGGGCAACACTTTGGATCGATCCCATCAGCAATAAGCACAAGACTTAACAAGGTAGTGATGGCTATTGTCTAACATTGGTCACTCTATGCCATGTAGCACTCCTCTACAATGTGATATCCTATGAAAGGTTTTCCAAACTTCCAAAAACAAGCTCAGTATCTTCACGATGTGTATTGTATCATGGCACACAAAATGCACTGTATATAATTACATTGTATCATGTTGTACTTCACGATCTGCACTATATATATCTTAAAAAATGTCTATGACGACTATTGTACATTTTACTTGGACATTTATATAGTGGCTCGGGCTTTTTCCTTGTACTACTCCCCAAGGGTTGTCATCTGCAAGCACTGGCTAGAGGGCCTAGTTTTAGCAGAGGCATTAGAGCTATATATAGCTCTCCCTAACTCAACCTAGTCCTCAACTATATATATGTCTATGACACATGAATACCCTCACTATTTTTGGAAGAAACCTTGTGTCTCACTCCTCTCTCCTTCTTCTTCCAACAACACATGCATGTGTCATCAAACCATATGGTGTATAAGAATACCACATGGTATATTTATGACATACCATGTGTTCTTGAAGATATAAACCAATTTCTTGCAACTAGTTGAAAAAAATGCATTTCTTGCGTTTAGAACATTTAAGTGTTGCTTTTATTTTGAAAGCACGTTTTTTAAAACATATTATAAGAAAACCTAGGGAATCCAAAGGTGATTAATTAAATGATTTGATCATTTAAATTGATAAAGGGTTTACATAGTCTGATCAAAATATATGGATGTGATTGATTAAGTATACCCCACACATGGATTGAACTAATGGTATTGGAAGGAAGGGAAAACTATGCATCGAACCAATGGCCATGTGAGAAAGGGGAATATCATGCAAAGTGTTGAAAGTGGAGTGAACTTGAGATGAGAACACTATATTAAGGAATTAGGGGATTTTCAAATAGTTTCAGAATTCCCAATATGGTTAAGATTTGGCCACTTGGTCAAATATTAACCCATTACTTGAAAGTAGAATCCATTCTAAACACCATATTAGGGAATCATCCGAAGTACCACTTTTAAATAAGAGTTCAAGTTTTGGCCACATGGTTAAATCTTAACTCCTTACTTGAAAGTGGGACTTGGGAGATTCCCAAATTATCCAATATAGTGTTTGAGGGCTTTTGTTTACAAACGGATTAGAGCTCCTAGGACAAGGATAGAAGGAAGCATGAAAGCTCTCCTAGAAAGAGAGAAGAAGAACTTGGTCAAATCTAAACTATGTTGTGTTCTTGAAGTGTGTCGTTATCCCTCATCTCATGACTCCTAGAGCTTGAGGTTGATGAGATCAGGCCTCTTGAGGCCTTCAAGTAAGTTGCAAGTGAGAGATAGAAGGTTTCTAGTGGTAGAACTCGAAGTGGGTAGATCTTTCTACCATATGATAAGGAGAAGCTCATCTACTATGCAAGAGCTATATTTCTTTCCTTGGATCAAGGTTAGGAACACTTGGGAGGCACTTTTTTAAACAAGTATCACAAAGTGTGAGAGGAGACAAAGGTCGACACAATTGGCTGAGCATTCTCTTCCTTCATATTTGTGTAGTACTTTACTTCCATGCCTATTTTCTCTTAGATTCCCAAGGTTTCCTTATGACATTATATACTATTTTTTGGAATTAGTGAAATTTGAAGGAAGTTTCCAACCAAAGCGACATGACATCGACATGATTGTTGTTAACTGCCTTGTTCTTTTACATGCACATCCTTAATTGTGGATCTAGAAAACTTGAGGATCAAGTGGACATTGGAAGTCTTGAGAAAAGCTATAGGATTTCCCTAGCAGGAGACTCTCTATATTTGATTTAAGGGAGTCCATGTTGTGTGTTGTACATCATTTGGAATAACCTAATGAGAAGACTAGATTGAGGGAGGGTGACATCCATTAAAAGTGTTATTTAATGTGGTTGTTGAACTCAAGGGACTCACTAAGCAAGACAACACATGCAACAAATGGAAGAGGTTTCATATTTTTATGGAGTTACATCAAATATGCAAACATAAGAGATTTTTGAATTCAAAAGTGAAAATTTCCATACATAAGGGAAGGTTATTAAAATATAAAGGTAGGAGGTCTTTTTAATACCTTGATTGTGGATTGGAAATAGGGTTGAATTAATCTCTAAGAAGGATGAGGAATTCAATATGATGGTATTTTCATTGAAAGAAGTAAAAAGAGAAATACATGGACTTTTCTGGTTGAAAGCCTATTTGTATTTTACACTAGGCATTATGTGAGAGCATGCATGAGATTTTGTATGTATTTGCAAAGAAAATTATTTCACCTCAGTGTCTCTTGGGTGTATGAAAGAAAAGGTGATAACCAAATCTTAGATTATTACATGGAATAAGGGTCATCGGGTTGGATGTAGGTGACAACGTGTGTATTTACCAGATTATTTAGTATGCTTTTGCATCCAAGCATGGTGGGTTAATAAGGAGATTAAATAAAAAAGGACTAAGATAAATAACTAATTATTTGACCTAGTGGGGTGAAGGGCAAGGTTGCTACTAAGGCTTCCACAATTAAAAGAATTGTAATTTCTTAATGAATTTTGTTAAGATAGTTTTGTATTTAATAGTGATCATACAAATAGTACTCATGATGGTATTACGTAGCTTGTTTATATGGTCTTTAGTGCCATTAATTCACTAATATTCATGCTTATTTTACACTAAATGGGTGAATAAACTGTTACTTGGTAATGTCCAATTACTACAACTATGAAAACATCAAGAAAATATGTACATATAGTGCTAATCGACTTTACCATGGTGGTATGTATGATGTAAAATTGTCTTAAATACTTGAAAAAATATTGCACTTGAGAATATGAAGTTAATTCCCCTGATTACATACATCATGGACCATCCCAAGGGCTTTACATAGGGATACACATCCTAGGGAAACTTGAAAGCATGTAAAAACATTCTCAACGTGTAATATCATTTGATTTTTGAATGTTTTATCAAAGTCTTGCATTAAATATGTCATTTTGATGCAATATTATGGAGCACTTTATTGTCCCTTTATACTTTTGCAAAATTTATGGCTCTTAGAGAATGCATGGATATTTTCTTAAGGCTGCCCCAAAAATAAAATAATAATCTCTTAGGGGCTCCAATGAGCTTCTTTGGCATATCTTCAATTCATAAGGTAGAGAAATTTGTATAAAGGTACTACCAATGAAGGAAAAAGATTATATCACATATTGTACTATGCCAATTTAATCTTGAGCTATGTAGAATGTAATTTTCTCCTCTAACATGCCTAGACATACCTATGATCTTAGTATATTGACTACGTAAACGAATCTCTCTAGTAATAGGACTTTCTATGAATGTGAATCAATATTAAATTCATCAAGTATGTGCTTAGATTTCATTGTGCAATCCTAGATCCGAAACCATGAGCCATAATCGTAGATATTCCTTTTGTGTACTTGGTTATGATGTGAGAATATTGTGAATGATAGTAAATCTAATGGTAGTGATCCATTTAGATTTTTCGGACTTAGATATAATGATAAGAAAGCCTATGAAAGTTTGAAGATGCTCTTTAAAGAGAGACTCTAGAGCAAAGTTGTAAGGCAAAGGTTATGTGTAAAGATGTTGAAGGTGGATATGATTTAAAGATTGAATTACTACACAACGGTTTGTTTTGATAGGACTCATAACCTAATAGAGCAAGCATGACATAGTTTCGGAGTTTGGTTTAGATAGACCTCGCCTTTGTTTATGGGTGTAAGGAATGTGTTAACAAAGATATTTGGTTGGTCCTTTCAAGAGCAATGCAAAGAGCCCATTAAGATTAAAGAGTATCTCAAAATGTAGGATTGATTTGCTCCGTGTGGTAGAAATAACTTTGAGGCGATTGAGATTGCACATGGTGTTCTTTGTGAATCTTGCAAATGATCTTGGGTGGATATCATTGGACGAGAGGTTGACTTGTGATCCTTGCATGTCATACTACACCTTTGGCACGACTTTTGCCAATATGCGGAGCCCTTCATTGATATTTCTCAAGAGTAAGCTGGTCATTGCTTACTAACGGGGCATGCATGATGCTCTGTAGTCGTAATTTCACTTTTCGTAGTTTTGACACCTAAAGGGCATGAAAGTATGTTGATAGACACCTGCCTAGTCACACACGTAAAGTTGTGAGCGATAAGAATCGAACAAAGGTACGTTCTACGTGGGCGCACGCTGCAGGGACCGAGATTCAATACTTATACGGGGAGCGATCAGCGAGTCGACTGGAGAAGAGAAGATTGAATAGGAAAAGTGAAACAGAGGGCGATGAGGAGGAAGGCGAAGACGAAAAGGATGAGACGAGAGAAGTAGAGTGGTGAAAAGGAAAGGGATCAATCATCCAGATTGGGGTGGAGATATGATGCCGTGAAAGTGAGGACGAATCCAGGAGCATTTAAGGCCGCGTCGTATAAAATTTCTCAATTGCTGTAGCTGTAGTATGGCAGGTACTAGGTCCTTGCACGCGCATGCGTCTATTCAAAAAAGAAATGGTATGCATGCATGGCGTTCAAATCCTCAATCGTCAATTGAAGTTTTCACGTTAAATGTCGGTCAGTTCTCCATTCATCCTGGTGGATTTGTGGTGTGAGAACTTTTGCTGCTAGCTACTCCAGCATTATTGTTGTAATTGTTGTGTGTTTCTGCGAGCCAATTTCGAGGTGCCTGAAAGCCATTCATCGTGTATTGATCACTTTCAGTCATCGTGGATTGAGTGTTCACGAGAAACCTAGGTTTAATGTCACTTGCATGTCGAATTTTGGAAGAAAAATGAATTTCAAATTAGAAGGCTTGCCACTTGAAGACCTGCAAACTTCAAGGCATTTCAGTTTTTAAACCTGTGAAACTTCAATAAACACCTCTAAAATTTTCAACTCGAACGTTTTTGTATGGGTCAAGAAAAATGATTTCTGTGATTCACACCTTCGGCGATATTTCCCGGCTGTTAAATTTTCACCGCTATCTACTGCTGTTGCAATTCTTCTTAATGTGTTTACTTTAATCCCTGCGAGCCAGTGCGAGGTGCCTGAAATCCAGGCTCATTCCGAGATGAACCATGAACGGTGCTACTGACAATCATAAAATCACAACGGATTCACGAGTATTGTAGTCGGGACTTGGAATCTCGAGGCTGTTGATCTTGCATATAGATGTGAACTAGTATGCGAACTAGATGGAAACCGACCGTTCTTCCCTCGTTCAGTGAGTCTGAGATGTGCCCACTGCCGTTTCTTTGTCCCACGTTTTTACAAGAGCTCTAAATTCGAACTCATACATACACGGAGCCAAAGTCCACGGAATAAAATCAGGAATCAGTTTAGCTAACTGGTTTTCCTCGTAGCCCTAACTTCGTACTGCCCGTCGTCACAAATTTGCCTCAGCCATGAAATTCCGTTGTAACCATGGCTGCCCGCTCTTCGCAAAACTTTCAAGTCTTGGCAAAGAACACTTCCACTGGACTGCCGCCATCCCAGAGGACGCAACTCAATTTAGTAGTGCATATCCCCCGGCTGGACCAGCTCATCAGTGATCAACTCTACTTCGTTGCGTCCCCGACTCCCCGCCATGCATATAATTTTCTAGTTGATGCTGTTCCTCACGGCACGTAATCATTGAGGATGTGTTCTTCCACGCATAGATCATTGGTGGGTCTATTCAAACGCGCTACTCCACAGTCGACAGCCCCAGTGCCCCACACCATAGTCTCGTCATATAGACTCATTTTTCGGTTTTGGAAATGGAAATTAAGGAGCAGTGACGTCGCTATTCGCTTGCTGCCTCGTTTTCAGGTGATGGGAATGATTCCTCCGAACAGAACACAAACGGAAACTGGATGCTGCTGATGGCTAATGCATCTGTGTCTACATAGGTGGGCACAGTAACTAGTCATTATTTCTAACGCATTCCGTCAAATTCCGTGTATCGCCAAATGGCAGTAGCCAGTACAGAAGATGCCTCGTTGCAAATTCCGTGTAGAGTTGTAATGCAGGCGTGCTACATGAATCATGATTTATCTCCCCCGAAATGGCACGAGTTCTTTATGCAAAGTTACTCCTGCTGGGCTGCCCGTGCAGTAGGATGCACGAGCTTGTCTAGATTTCTTCGCAGTTTAGGGCCTAGTCTCTTCTTTCGATTCTCTGCTCAGACGGATAATGGATCGATGATGCATCTCTCGACTCTCAAGTCTCGGGAATCTCGTGCATGTGACGATTGTTGTGAGACCACGACCACCACCATGACCCTCAGAAGAGACCCAAAGTACCGCCTTTAAAGCTCTTTCTAAGCTTTCTTCAGTGTTTTGCCAAAGTTTTGAGTGTTCTTCCTCTTTGTCATCTCGCTAACCTCGCACACTATGAACTTGGACTTGTGGAAAGGGGGATTCCATCAGTGTTAAGAGGATGTATCCGATCCTTTGACGATATATTAACTTCTTTCCTCGTTGAGAGAGCAGCCCGATTACGGTGACCAATCTCACCAGTCCTAGGTTTCGTGTGGCAGAAACAGATGAAAGATCCAATCAGCACAAGTAGGCGCAAGACTTCTTCCGTCAGCCGAAGGCGGAAGGAGAAGGTGTCCGTTGTCAACGAGTACATTCGTGGCTTCGTAGAGCAGCTGAAGGGCTCTCAATCTCAAGTTCTTGAAGAGATACTAACTGCTCCAATCTCTGAAAACTCTTATCTGATGCCTAATATGCGATCGGAACGCGCTCAGCTCGTAAGCAACGTCACACATAGGCATGGTTTCAACACGGATATTAGCGGTAACGTTGCCTCTCCCACAGATTATGTATCAAAGGCAATCGAGGTCTCCGGGCCGGAGGTTCATCCGTTTCTGTCGTCCCAACAACGCCGCCAGAACCTGCGATCTGGCAGGTGCCAAAGCCAATCTGGGCAACAAGTATGGCTGATGATTGTCGAGCGACTACGGGAGGAGATTATCAAAGCCCGGGATATGCATCGAGCGGACTTATCCTCGCATGCAAATGACAGGAAGAAATCTCATGATCCCTTGTCTGTCTTAAATGCAAAGTGTAACGTTTGCAGCGCAGCCCCAACCCGTGCAGAAGCGATTGCTGTAACAGTTTGTAGTCATTTTCTTTGCTGGACGTGTTTATGCGAGTGGCACCAGAAAGACAGTATCGCTCCCAGCAAAAAGGAGTGCCCGTGTTGCAAGAAAATCCTTGCGAAGAACCAAGTAACCTTCATAGGTGAGCGATCGGAGAATTTACATTCTGAAGGTACAGCACCTTCTTCCGGCCAAAACGGAGGAGTTCCATTAGTCTCAGCAGCACAAATACCTCAAGTAGTTACCAAGTTTCCGCTATCCCAGCCAACAATCGAGACGAACACACATGCTGGGAAAGTACCAGATCTTGAAGAGCTCGGTCAGTTCTATGCTACATGGCCGCCGGGGGAATCTGCCTCAGCTATATCATATGGAAGCCCTATGTCCGGAGACGTTTCAAGCTCGGCCTCTCAACCTGATCAGAGCTCGAAGACTAACAGTATAGCTTCTGCTCCGGGAATACAATCTTTCAAGACTACTTGCCAAGGTAGTGCCGTCTGGTTGACCACCCCATCGCTGTCGAAAGAGGTAGCACGTGAAAATTGCCAAGGAAACACGATTGGTGGAGCTCTGCTGAGAGACTCTGGTGAGCCATTTGCTAGTGAAGGAACAGCAATCAGTGAATACGTTGAGAAGTTATTTGACCTTCCAGGAGACGAAACGTCAGTCGACTCTGAAGTATTACAACTGAAACAACTAGAGGAAACTCTCAGTATTCACCTAGCAGCCCAGAAGCCGATCCAGTCTATTTGGCTAGCCACGTTGCTGGCAAGTATGGGCATGGGTCGGCAAGAACCGCTTCCCGCAATCACAACCCAGGACGTCGATCCGTCATCAACTGAAGTGAAAGAGGGACACAGATCGCAAGAGAATGCTCGGAGCAAGTCCAAAATATTGGAGAACGTCAATGACGATAATACGGGCGACTGCAGAGTATTCTTACAGAGGCCAACTTCTCTTAAAAGGCGGAGATCTTTCCTCGACGCCGAAGGATGCCTCGAGAAATCACCGGCGTCCTATCCAACTTCCTCGCCCGGAGATCCTGCCTACACCGATGGCTTTGGGTTTGCAGATATTGAAGCCCTCAGGTAATCTTTCGAAGAGAAAACTGACCTAGGGCTTCGGTTTTTAGAACAGAAACAGACGTTAACGTTCTCTAAGATATACAAGATGTCGCTGGCTTGTTGTACCTCGTTGGGGAACCATGCTATTTAAAAATTTCATCTTAGAAGCTATCCGTCGTGTAGCTTTGCAGCCTTGCAAACCACTTCCGAGTATTTAGGTTAAACTCGGGAAGCTCAAATAGTGCAGTATTAGGAACAAGGATCATTATGGTGTCTCATTGTTTCAATTTTGAGGTTCTATGCTATTCACCACAATCTTTCGTGATGTGCAATATTTCTTCATTCTTGCTACTCTTTGCTATCCGTTTTATGACGTCCTAATTGCCGGTGATGCTAATTCATTTTTCCTTGTTTGCACTTGAAGCTTCTAAGCCACGTTTCATGAAATTGCTCGTTTTAGAATAAGCACTAAATAAAGACATCCTGTCTTGCAGCGATTTGGACGCAGTGTTTGACGAGACGTGGGATTGGTCTCTACATGGAGGAATTTTCAGCCTGTAGGTGAGGGTGGTAATGGATCAAGCGGTTGGAGATGAAAGCAACCAGCCACTGGATTCTTACATTCTCCGGAAACAAAAATCTGCAACACAAGATGCCTAGAGTAACGGCATACAAGTTTCGGCGACTTTCAAGGATGTCTGAAGTGATTACATGTAGGAAACGCATATCGGCTAGATGTCAGGATTAGAACCTATTATAGTGATAGCAACAGCCTTATGTAAGGAAATCGTAATAACTAGCTTGTGCGTTCCTTACACGTATCGTAGCTCCATCTTTGAACACAGTAATATATGCATTTCAACATGATTTACAACATTGTTTGAGTACAGTTATCTGATTACATGAACTTGGCATGTTGACCGATAGCCTCTCATCTCGATCTGAGACCATAGCTGTCAAACTAACATTATATGTTTATGAATGTCTTCAAGAAAACCTCATTCGAGTTTATGGAATCCCCACGACAAGTGCCGGGTATTGTCTGAATGAATCGACATGGTCTGATCTAATTCAAGCAAGACGAATTTGTTAAAACAAACAAAGGGATTAATAATATCCCTCAAGGCATTGTTGAGCGAGCCATGCCAGATATAAAAAAATACTCATGAATAAGGCTTTATTATGAATCCTGGAAGGGACAACTGAGGAGCCAAGGATAAAATTCCTGAAAGGAATGCCTCATAGGACTTCAAAGAGCCAACGGATAAAAGAATCTGGAATGAATCCCGAAAGGGATAATTGAGAAACTCTCCTTGATTCACACATGTGCTTGATGGGAAACCTTTAAGTGTTTGATACGTCCTTCATTAGATTTTAACCAGCCTTTAAAGGAATGCCCTCATAGGACCTCCAAAGAGCAACGAATAAAAGTGTTAGTGAATATATGAAGGAATAATTGAGAAACTATCAAGGATTGGCATATGGGCTTCATGGGAATCCTTGAAGGATTTGATACGATCTTAGTTCGATTTCAATCAGCCATTAAAGGTTTGCTACTAGTCCATCAAGGGTTGTTTGAGGTAATCCCCAGAACGCTGAGAGTATACACTTATTTTAGTTGGACCTTACATGGATCTCCCTCTTCCTTTTTATCTATATTATCCCTTGATATCTCTCTATTATAAATACATAGAACAAAGGAAAACATTAAATAACAATGATATCATTTTGTGTGTGCATGCTTTGTGAGTATGTGAATACCATCGTTCATGATCTACATGAATCACCCATTGTAATTGGTCTAGGATTTTAGAAGACACAGGGGGCTATTAAGAAACATTTTTGTGGCCTAGATTGAAAGGGGTTTAAGGGACCACATGATAAAATGTCCACCCTATCAAAAGGTTAAGATTAAACATGTGAACATTTTAGGAAAGGCTAATATGAAACGGGAATATGTGACCATGGTGGATAAGATTGGGACTTGATTCCAATTTTGTAGTCTTTGAGAAGCTAATCAAGTTATGTGATTTTATTTCTATAAACACTACTAACACTTCCTTAGACATATCTTGCATGTTTATCAAATAAATAGTAAGACTATATGGTCTTCTAACAAATATTCTTTTTGATAGAGATAGTAAGTTTACCTCAAAGTGTTGGAAAGCTCTATTTCATCATGTCAACACCCTACTAAGCTTAGGTTCTTCCCATAAAAAATTATTGATCAAATTAAATATCAAAATGTTCCAAGAAGGAACTTTATTTATTAACATACTATTCCTACCAACAAACTACACCCAAATTCTAGGTTGCATTCTCCATAAACTCTTTTACTTCTTCTCACCACCAAAAAAACTAAAATCACAATAGAATATATTCGGAACCCATGAAAATGGCTCGCAAACATATAGTCAAATGACAATCAACAACATCAAAACTCCGCTTTCCAATTGGCATAGTCAAAGAAGCAAGAGGACTAACATTAGCCAAACTCTAAATAAATCATCATCAATGTTCTAAAACATGTTAAGATGGTTCACGAATAGCTCGAGCAACACATGAACATAATACAATCATTGGAGCCACCAACATGGCTAGAAATTGCATTGAAAGAGCCACTAGTGATGGAACCAAAGCACTCATCAACAAGAACACTACATGTATAACACTCAATTTGTTGAATATACAAAGCCAAGAAAATCACCAAGAATACTCGAGCCTACTCTCCCAACCGGTCGATACACAATCTAGTGTATTCAATCACATAATTACTTTTGGGATGCGTTGCAATGTGCATTGATGGTTAGGTTAGGAAATCAAGTGAGCCATAGTGACATGGAATAGCCCACACGCTCATCGGCTCTTTTTTTGGTACGAAGGGCCCAAGTGCTCATCACAATGAATTTTAACCAATAGCCATCCCTTTACTACACTAGCACTACCAACATGCACTACTAGCATCATTAGATATATTGGTGACGTCGGCATGCCACATGGACTTAAATGTTAGTTCAATATATTGCAACCACCATGTTGGTTCTTGATGCAAAACATAGCATTGCTCATGCATCCTTAAAGCCATGAATAGGATTCTTGGTGGAGGACATCTGCCACCATTGCTAGAACACATTTGTAGTGGCCCAAGACAATAGTCACAATGGTCACATAGATCAATGCATGTATGGAGGATATAGTTATCTATTGAAGCCACCATGGTGGTTTGTGATGTAGAACAGGTAACAATGCATGCACAAAAGTGGCATAAGTCAACCACCATGATGGCTAAATTATAGCATGCCCACATCATCACAATGGCTATAAATAGCTAGCTAAACCTAAAAATCGCAAGCCAATGCAAAAATTGTTTTAAAGTCGTTACCTTAAGGGAAATCTAAAGTTTAACTAGAATTGTATCTTAATTTTTTACAAAAAATCATATAAATATCAAGATTTTCAAATAAAACATGTATATTATGTCCCTTAATTAAAAAATAAGGCAAACTTGAATCCCAAAGTTTGGATTTTTCAATTTTACATGGAAAAAGTATACTGTAAACTCAGTTTTTGTGAGCAATGACTTAGTTTATTACTAAGAATCATGCAAAGAGGCTTTGAAGCCAAAACAAAATTAATGCATTGGTCTATCAAAAGAAAAAGCTCCATAGAAGCCCAACTCAATTAACTTTTAAAAAAAATTACATATGAAACTATAGCACTACCTCTAAGGATGCATTGCTTTACTCCTGACACCATGAATAGAAAAGTGTGTATA
This sequence comes from Dipteris shenzhenensis, assembly GCF_047967505.1. Lineage (NCBI taxonomy): Eukaryota > Viridiplantae > Streptophyta > Polypodiopsida > Gleicheniales > Dipteridaceae > Dipteris > Dipteris shenzhenensis. The sequence continues at coordinate 47,009,243 of NC_141610.1, forward strand.
TACTAACAAGTTATATAATACAATTGTCTAATTTTAGATTCACCATGGCTTGACATAGAAAAGAGCTCAGCAATTGAGCTACTCAAATTTTATTGAGCCATCAAGTCAAACCCTAAGCATTTTTTCTATGTGGAAGGTCGTAGAAACTCCACCAAGAAGGTTTCCAAAGCCTGGTCAATGATTCCATGAGGCCCATAAAAGCCCCACAAAAAAAGTTCCTCACACAATGAATTGAGCACCACATACACCTTGACTTTGCTAGGTAGACTATTGCACCATGAAAGGTCTTGAAGCATCTCTAGCATTATTTGGTCATGGGATAGAAGTTCCATTACTTTGTTAGTAGCTAAGATATATAATAAGATAAGCTAGATGTGTGGCATAGTGGTGGAGTCAAAGGGTAGAGACATAGCTAGAGGGTGGAGCCAAAGACGAGGTTGGAGTAGCAGGATGGAGCAAGAGCAAGAGGATGGATCACAAAACAAGGGCAAAGATCTATTTGGGGTGCATTTGAAGAGATAAAAGCCTTTCTTCAACTCTCTGGTAAAGGTGCTATCCTAGCCATTGACTCAGTCTAGGTTTCAACTATATTAAGAAGTTCTACACTGATAGAGGAACAATTTACTTTGGCATCTTGTCTTTTAAAAAAGGTTAGAATCTCGGGGGTAGTTATGGAACAGAGAACCTTTCAAATGGAAGACATGGCAAGAAATGAGAAGGGAATTCTCTCTCACTAACCAGAGTCTAGGACTAATCATGGGGAGGCTAGAATTATGGAAGGGAGAAATTAATTGGAAAGGAGGCTCTGTCCTGTGTATACATAAGGAATTCAGTTGGGTAGGATGCTCTTCAATACTTCCAATACCAACTCCAACTTCTGACATGGATGGCCTTTTTAGAACCCTTAAAGTTAGAATTAATTTACATAAGGGAGTATCTAAAGTAATTTGGAGAAAAATCACAGATTTGTATAGAAAAAGGGTACATTTTATTAAGAATTTTTATATATATAAGGGATTTTACAAATAGGCCTTGAACGCACAGGATATAGAGGGTTCATACATAGTGATCCCCTTGAGAAAGTAATGAATAGTAGAGCTATTTGATATGCCAGGTTTGACAGGATTTGGGCTAAAAAAGTTCCAGAGAAGATGCCTGGACTTGCTTGGCTTGTCCTCCATAAAGCAATTTGGACTAATGCCAGAGGATTCGTAATAGGAAAGGGAGATAGCAAATGTTAGAGATGTCTTGACTCCATGGAAGATATTTTTCATCTTTTTGTTGCTTGTCCTCATGCCAGAAGAGTTTGGGAACTAATTCAGATTAAGTGTGGAGAACCTGTGAATTGGAGAGCTATTCTACTAGGAGATTCTTGCAAAACAAGGCATGAGCCTTGGATCCAAATAAGGGCTCATGCTCTATGGTTCATATGGATCTCTAGAAATAACGTCTGGTTTAATCATAAAGACGATTGTACTGATGTCTTGTTTGCTTCATGGTGGGATAGGAAAAAAGACGCCTTGATTTCTACATAAGAGCCTACAATCTAGAACACTCCACATTGAATGTTGATATCTCAAGACACAAACGCTACAGCTTAATCTGTGATAAAGTTACCCAACTTCTTATAAAGGAGAACTACCACAGCTAGCCCCTCCACTCAGTTTTCTTCTTCTGCTGTCTACTGGCCCCTCCACTTAGATTCCCTCTGCTGCACAACAAGACAAAGCACCCATAGATGTGCACACAGACGCATTTACTGAACTAAATAAAAAACTTATGGGCGTGTTTATGTACACATCTAATTTTGCATCTGGAGACCCATATCTACCAGCGCGTCTATATATTAGACACACGTGTGTATCGATGTTCACGTAGATGCTTAAATAGACGTGCTTATAAACGCGTTTATAGATGCAAAAATAAACGCTTGTCGAACAGACAGACGCGTATATAGACGCGTTTATAGACGCACTGATAGACGCGCTTTATAATATTTTTTTTTTAATTTATAGAATGCTATGTATGTTGTGTATGCTATATAGTTACAAGAATCCCATATCCACATTGTGTAATTCAATTCTTACAGCCAACCGCATTTTAATTACAATTCCAAATAAAACATTACAACTCCAAAACGCAATAAAATTGAAAGCTCAAAAAGTGCTTGTATATACATATAGCACGAAGCTAAGCCACGTCATGTGGCTTCAAATACAAAAAATAAGGAAGCTAAGCCATGTCATGTGGCTTTAAGTACAAAAAATAAGAGGAGTGTATATACAAGAGGCACGAAGCCAAGCTAGTGGCTTTAAGTACAAAAAAGAGTAGCTAGCACTACTTCTACGACTAATCCTCGCTGCCTTCCATACTCCCTTCTGCGCCTCCTTCCTTGTCTTCCTCGTCGTCTTGTGCACGTGCCTGTAAACAAGGGACAACATATATCAATGTATAAAAAATCAAATCTTTACTTATAATTTTGGCATTATTTAATTACTTTCAAATACCTCGGGGGCCGCTCCAGTAGCCCGCGTATATTGCTCCTCAGTAATCAACCCGTCATCATAGAAGTGCCTCCATGTATCTCCTCTGTGATGATGGCAGTGGTAGGCTATCTCCACAGGAGTAGGGTATCTGCCCACGATCTCAAGCTGCAAGACGACACACTTTGTGGGGGGATTAGTACAAAGAAACAACCTCCTAATAAACTACATAAGCAATATAATTTGAGATCGATACTTATAAATTGGGCCTCCCATGATTCAACACCCCCTGCTCCAAAATGCGTGCTTCCATATTCCTCCATCTGGATCCTTCGTGCCTCCACATGCTGCAGACTGGGGTCCTCCCTCGCTGACTTCATTGCTTTCTTTCACTCATGCTTGTGAGCAGTGTGGGGCGGGCCCCTTGGTGGTTGACCTCCCTCAAGCCTGGCAAGCTCTGCTAGTGCCTGCCTCTTAAGCGAAGATCTTTTATTGCCAAGTATCGTAACAATCTTTGACTTGGCCCATTTATCTGTGAACTGGTGATTGGGGGGGTTAGGATACCTAGAGCGAACAGCAGCGAGGGTCTCATCAACCAACCTCTTTGGCTGGTCTTTGAAGTGGATAAAGCAATCTCTGTAATTGTTAGCAATTACAGAGCGCATGAAGGCCATGATGTCCTTCCCCCGCACATCCATAAAGATGCCTCCTGTCTGAGTGATGTCATAGAATATCGTACCATCACTCGGAGGCACGTCTAAATCATCTGAATCATCATCGTCCCCACCGCCACCCCTCCCAAAGCACTGTGCCATGCATCCCCCACCACTCTCCCTGCTACTACGCCTGCTACCGTGTCATGTCGAGCTCGTACGCTGGCCACTCGTAGCTGGAGACTGCACGGGACTACGCTGACCACTCGTAGCTGGAGAACCGAGTCTCGACAGCACAGGAGTACGTCGACGGCTCTGCGAGACAGAAGGACCTCCTGACGGCATGGGGGAAGGGGCATAAGACCGGATGGCAGAAGGAGCATAAGATGGCATGGGGGAAGGGGCATAAGATGGTATGGGGGAAGGGGCATAAGATGGCTGTGCTGACTCCGCTAGGGTGATCTCAGGTGGTGTGGGGTGGTTTGGAGTCTGTAGTGGCGACTCCTGGGGAGTGTTTAGAGTACCTGTCATATACCCGTATAACTCCGCAGGACTAAGAGGGTGCCCTAAAAGGTTATATAAGTCCTTCCAAATAGAATCCCGGGGATCAGGTGAGCTAGAAGCGCTTCCTGGCCACATGTTGAACTGGAAAAAAGAAAAAAATCTATTCCTGATGAGCTGAGAAGAAAGGGGAAGGGAAGAGAGGCTTACTATCGAAGCACATCTATAGATGCATCTGATTAGCGCGTCTATTTTCACGTATAATAGTGCATCTATAGATGCGTCTGTCTGTGTCTGCAAATAGGCTAGATGCACGTTTAGACACGCCTATAGGCATGGTTTTAGATGCGCTCTGAGACGCGCCTATAGACGCGCTCCAACAGACGGAATTTCTAAAAAGTAGAAAAGGACATTGTGCCTGACACACAAACGTGACACTGATACCCAGATCATGCATTTCTTGGATACGAGAAAGTACAAATCTAAAGAGAGCAAACTTTCAAACAAGATCAACTGCAAAAAGACTTACCTTGGATAGAGGTATGGAAGGTTCTTCTTCTTTTTCAAAGTTGCTTCTCCTCCTTGTTCGTCCTCCTCTCCTTTAAGCTTGGAAGTAAGTGTGGGTGCCTTCCTCTTAAGTGTAAGCTTGGAAGTAAGTATGGGAGCCTTCCTCTTAAGCGTCGAAACTGTGGATCTGCTAATAAGGACGGAAGCAAGCTGCGCGAAGTATAAGTAATGTGAAGAAAAGCAAAGCGAACGCGCTAAAAGCAGGTTTAAAAGCCGCATCTATAATCGCATCTAATAGCGCATCTATAGGCGCATCTAAATACACAGAGTAGACGTGCCTTTAGACGCGCTTTTATAAGACGCGACTGTAGACGCGCTTTTAGGCCCGCCACAAAGTTTAAAATTAAACATTTGAAGAAGAGCAAATTTGGTGGGTTGTTTGTTTGTAGGATGTCTTCATCTTCAACAAGTAGCTCTAGTGAGGATGAATCCCTCCGTATCCACCATCGCAAAATGTGGTTGGAGCAAAAAATCAAATGTCTGTGTGATCGATGTCGAGGAAACATGTATCGTGCACGCAGGATTACACTCAATCATATCTCAAAGTATGGAGAATGGGATGTGACCATAAATAGGGTAAGGGTTTGTAAGTTAAGGTTGATTGAGATACCTATGGGTGTTCATATGTTTGAGTTATGATCCTGTTTTAATTTGATACAGGATGCAGTGCCACACCCGAATATGTTGCCCTATGCTCGCAGTGAGGAGGCGAAGCATCGGCGATATGAGGTGGGATCTTCAAGAGGGACCATTATGGATGCATGGAGTGATCGTGATAGTAGCCCTCCGCCATTACCTCATGAAGCCATGGAGGAGGAAGTGTTTGATGATATGGTGTGGGATTTATATGTCCATCAAGGGAGGGATGATAGCATGGAGCAGGATGATCTTTTTACTGCAACATCGACTCCACTGTTTGAGGGGTGCACATTCTCTATTCTACATGCCTCTCTTGAGTTACTAAACTTGCAAACCATTTATGGATGGAGCAATGCAAGTTTGAATGCATTACTCAAGTAAGCTTTAATAAAGTCTATTTTGCAAACATGGTGAATTATGCTAGTGGGTCAATTACTCGAATGCTTTTCCTCATTTATGGTCTTCACGTGCAGGCTATTGTGTAAAATGCTTCCAAGGGAGAATAAACTACCGACCTCAAGAGATATGGCAAGGCAACATGTGACCTCTCTTGGAGGATTAGATTACAAGCGCATCCATGCATGTGTCAACGATTGCGTTTTGTTTCGTGGACTACATAAGGATGCAAGAGAGTGTCCTACTTGTGGAGAGGCAAGATATAGAGCAGATCTCAAAAACTTTGACATGCCAATCAAGGTTCTACAACATTTTCCCATAATCCCTCACATCCAACATATGTTCAAGTGCAAATCTATTGCAGAGCTAATGTCATGGCATTCCTCCCATCGATCAACCGATGGCAAGTGGAGAACTCCCACGGACTCTCCTGCATGGAAGCATATTGAAGACACATGGCCAAGCTTCAAGGAAGAACCTAGGAGCTTGAGACTTGGATTGGGTATGGACGGTGTGAACCCATTTGGTCTTAAAAGCACATCTTACAGTGTATGGCCAGTGATATTGGTGAATTACAATCTTCCATCCTCTATGGCTATTAAGAAAGGACATGTTATGCTGTCCCTTCTAATTCCAGGGAAACATAAAGTCAAAAACCCTGATGTTTATTTGGAGCCTTTGATTGACGAGCTAGAGATACTTTGGAGAGGTATCGAGGTGCATGATGTGAGCAGGCCTCCCTCGTCACGAGAGTTCAACTGCAAAGCAGTCTTGATGTGGACGATGCATGATTCCCAGGCTATGGCGAGTGTTCAGGTAAGCATTGCACTTCTAATTATGAATAGGCAAAGGATGTGGCACCCTAAACCCACCTTCAACTCTTAATTGTGTCTATTGTTCAGGTCTCACTACATCGGGTTACCATGCATGTCCTGTTTATGGTCCTTCGCTAGTTGCCTCACGGGCAGACGCATTGAATAAGGTCATGTATGAGAATCACCATCGATTTATCCCACCTGATCATCCTAGATATGTTGCCCCTTGGAATGAAGTCCTCCCACAATCACTCACTGCGGGAGATTGGATGAGAATTTGGGACGGTTCCACGACTCCTCCACCACTTGGCATGAGCTGGTAAGGGTTTGTAACTATTGGCTGTTGGCTATATTGGCTGGAAGTAAAGATTGCCTGCGAACACTTTTTTTTGTTTAGATACTCCATCTTTTATCGTTTACCATATTGGTCCCACTTCAAGATCAATCACCTGCTTGATCCCATGCATATCTTCAAGAATGTGGCATCTACCAATTGGGAGCATTTGAATGGGACACGAGATTCCGTAGGCATAAGGGAGGATCTACGTACCACAGGGAGGATGCGTGAAGCTTGGCCTCAAGAGAGACCAAATGGGCGTGTTTTTTTACCTCGTGCACCGTGGATGTTATCAAAGCTAGAGATGGCGACAGTGAAGCGTGCTATTACTACAATTCGTACTCCCACTGGATGCATGAGGTGTTTGAAGGGAGCCTTTACAAAGAGCAAGAAAAGAGGTGTAGAGCAATTCTATGGCTTGAAATCTCATGATTGGCACAAGATGCTTCAAGTAAGTATTTTATGTGCATAATATCTTTTTCCTTTTAAATTTGTGAGTGAATAGTTATAAGCAACTAATCAGCCACCTCCTCATGGGTTCAGTTCATACTACCTACTAGCATTTCACATAGTGCATCGAAGGATGTGAAAGATTGTATTTACAAGATGGGTGAGCTTGTGAGGTACTTTACATGATACAAAATATGATGCGTATCAATGCTCCATGCAAGTTTGAATGCATATTGCTAATATGCTGTACTTTTTCATTTTTAGGTATGTGAGCTCAAAGGAAATAATCCCACCACGCTTGAGAATGCTTGAGTTATGTCAGTCGAGGTGGTTTATTTAGTGGAGGAGACATTTCCACGTTCTATTCTCACAAGCCAACTACATCTTATAGTGCATTTGGTGGATGAGATTGCTATATGTGGTACTATACATGCACGATGGTTGTTCTTCCTCGAGCGCTTCATGAAGACCTTGAAGGGCTTCGTGAGACAAAATGCAAGACCCGAAGGTAGCATGGCCGAGGGTTGGTTGGTACAAGAGTCACTTGTATATATTTCTGAGTTTCTTGTTGATGTGGATAGCTCTCTCCCACGACTATGGAGAGATGATGAAGACCTAAGGATGACCTCTATTGTGCCTCAAGGGAAAGAACGCAACAAAGTAATAGACATGGAGTTGCATAATAGTATCAACCTCTTTTGCGTGCTTAATAGTGATGTGATGAAAAGATGGGTGACAAGATACAAGGATGCAAAGGCAAGAAGACAAGAAGAAAGGGCCCTCTTTCGTACACACCACGGATCTCATGTGCCATACCCTCAGTATCTAAGAGCACTTCCAAGGATATTCATGTGGATTGGCTACTTGATGAAATGGAGAAAGCAGAGAAAGATGAGGGGATGCATATCACAATGGAAGAATGGGAGTATGCTAGGGGATGCATGAGCAAGGTCGGTATATAGAATCTTATGCATAAGTTAGGAGCTTTCAATAATTTAGATTGCTTATTTAATTGATTTTTTCTTGGTGTAGTGCACTATGTTCAATGCTATATGGTGTGAGGGCAAGCATTTTCGAACACAACGGATTGATGATAAGAGAAACACACAAGACTGCGGTGTCATTGCTAGCTTTGAGGGAGCCAATGGAGCCATGGATGATTATTGTGGCATAATCCAAGATATTATTATGCTTGACTTTCGATGCTTCTTTGTGTATGTTTTGGATGTAAAGTGGTTTAAGGACATGGTGGAAAGAGGCCATAATGCAACGATCAAATGCCGTGCAAGTGGCTTTGTAACTACTGACTCCACAAAGTTTTGGCAAAGTAGGAAGGACACACTAGTACTACCGCAACAATGTGAACAGGTACTGTGCATACATATAAAAATACTCGCTTTTAAATATTTGATGCAAGAAAAATAACATGATTGTATTTGTGTTTGAATTAGGTTGTCTATCAACCAATGGTGGATAATAATAGATGGTGGCATGTCATACCTATTATGCCACGTTCCAAAGTGATGTATAGTACATTTACTAATATGGAGCGTATGGAGGATGATCATGGCCATGGACGTGATGATGACCGTGATACGAGACCGGAGGATGATCATGAGATAGGAGATACAGATATTGAGGCCATTACCCGTGAGGATGAGCCTACCATTCGAGATGCTAATTTCGATGAGCACATGAGTGGCCCAAGTAGTAGTGGGTTGAATGTATTTGTAGATCTAAACACTTGTTTGGATTTTGAAGTAGATAGTTTGGAAAGGGTTGATCTCATTGAGGATGAGATTGAACCGTAGCCCCATAATTGATATTGGCAAAACTATTTTACATATTGTCTCATCCTCCTCATCTCACTTAATTCTTGTATATGTGGGCTTGCAAAAAATTATGTGCTTTGGTAATCATGGGCAATGTTTGGAAAGCAATAATGTACACCAAAATCTCACTTTCTGTATTCTCTAGTTTGTGTCTATCTATGCATCTAAATGCGTGTCTGATTCTCAGTGTAAATGTGCAAATAAACGCGCTAATACACACGCAAATAGACATGCTGATAAACGCGATGTTAGACGGGCCCGTATTTTCTCAGTTTAGACGCGCAAGTAGACGTGTTAATATATGTGCAAATAGATGAGTTGTTAGACGCACTTTTAGACGCGCCCATAATTTCTCTACTAAAGCAACACCTATAGACGTGCCTGCTATTTTGCGCATCTACCAAGCGCGTCTATAGTTGCTTTGTGTTGTTGTGCTGGCTTCTCTACTCAGTTTCCTTCTGTTTGCTACTGTTGGCTCCTCCACTTAGATTCTCTCTGTTAGCCTCTCCACTCAGTTTCCTTCTGATGTTGCTAGCCCCTCCACTCAGATTCCCTTTGTTGGCCTCTCCACCTAGATTCCTTTTGCTATTATAGTGTTGGTCCCTCCACTCAGATTCCTTCTGTTCAGATGTTTGATGATGCTATTTTTTCTACGCAGCTATAGGATACTGAGGAGATGTTTGTTGACCCTACCCAAGGTGTTCTTGTTGCTACTCATGCTGGAAACGTTCATGAGGTTCCTGAGGTTCCTGCTACTCCTGCTGATATAGCTCATACTACTGACTCCAATGAGGAATCCACTAGCTTCTCTTTCCATGTTGATGAAGCATCTCTCAATGTCTATTGAGGAGTTTACTATTTTTGGTTATTATCACTCTTTTTGTAAGAGAGTAGGCTTATGTGAGTTCAGCTCGCTAGTTTTGGATGAACTCTGATGATGTACAAAGTTTTCTCAAGTTAATATAAATTACTATTTTTGGCCCCCAAAAAAAAAAGAAACAAGGGCAGAGCAAGAGGTGCGTAGGAGATGAGGGTGTTGTAAACGAGGGTGAAGGAGTGTGGATAACAAGAAAGTCAACATTGTGTGGACTCATGGCACTTAAATAGCCACTGCCCACCACACTCATGGCCTAGCCTACTATTAGAACATATCATTGTAACTAGTGGGAAATATCTTGGCCATCGAAAAATTCAACTCAAGATCCCAATGGATTAGACGGTCATCCTACATCCCAAGGTGGTCCATTTTATGCAACAAACTCAAACCAACAAGGTTGCATGACCCAAGGTAGAAGTAGAGATGCACCATCATTATGCATGTCCGCTTTGACCATGTGGAGGAGTGTGGATAACAAGAAAATCGATGAGTGGACTCATGGTACTTAAATAGCCAGTGCCCACCACACTCATGGCCCCTAGCCTACTATTGGAACATATAATTGTAACTAGTGGGAAATATCTTGGCCATCAAAAAATTCAACTCAAGTTCCCAATGGATCAGATGGTCATCCTACATCCCATGGTGGGCCATTTTATGCAACAAACTCAAACCAACAAGGTGGCATGACCCAAGGTAGAAGTAGAGATGCACCAATATTGTTCATGTTCACTTTGACCATCTTGCCTATCCCTATAGTCCTTGCATCCTCTCTTGCTTCCTCCTTGTACTAGTGTGTACTCCTTGTAATCCTCTCACCTCATAAACCTTCTTCTACTCCTTGCAACTTTTGTGCCTCTCCCTACAAGGCTTGCAACATTCCTTTCTTGCTGACTCCTTTCACTTCTACTTACTCCTTTCAATCCTTGTAGCCCGCAAGCTTGAAATACATGGGGGAAAACCATGGGACTATGATATACAAAAAAATTGGACTTGCATTCAGTCTAGTTCTAGATTTGGACTTTAGACAAGTCCAAAATTTTTTACTACAATGTTCAAGGTGCACTCCAACCACAATGTCTTAGCCGATAGTGAAGATGTTGCACTCAAAATTGTTCTTAATTAGGTTGGTTAACATGGTTATGGTGATCACCTTTAATAGAAGATTTTGTGCCCATGCAGTTGCTCTATTCCCTTTAGCTTCCATTACTTTGTAGATCCTTGCATGTCCAAAAAGAAATACATTTTCCCTTCAGAGTCTATTGAACTTCTTCTCACAAGCTTAAAACCTTGACTCCACCATCATTGCTAACTTGTGATGGGAATTCCATAATGATGTCCTGCTTCTTCCATGGATTCTCTAAGAAGCAAACTTGCAAACTACCTCTAAGGACTTTGAGCATATTCTCAACCATCCTATTATTGATCTAGTATTCCCAAAGATAATGTATCCCTCCTTCTCATTCACTCGTCTCAAATTTTCATAAAGGTATTAAGGGAGAGATATGTGGATGGATTTTATGTCATGATTGCAAGGATGGCTTACACACTAGATGTTGTGAAGAAGATATGAAAGCCCATGATTTGTAGTGAACCTTTCCTACCGGCTCCGAAACAAAATCCTAAAACATTGATTACATTATTTTGAATTCCATCAGTAAATTTATTGTGATACTTTGTCTGAGTCAGATGACAGGTGTTTCCCCTCCCCATAGATGGCAACAATGACTGCCCAAATGTGAAGGGTTGCAAGAAACAAGTTGCACATTTTGTCTTTTCCATGCGTGCAATTGAGGTTGTACAATCCATTTTCGTTCAGCTTTTCGATCAACCCCGTTTAAGTGTGGTACCGCTGCTCATGGTTGATCCTACAAGATCGTGGAACAAAGCTCATTCGATACAATTATTACCTGTAACATGAATAGCTCAACATTTCAACGCCAAAACAGGCTTTTGAAAACATAAGGTTTGGAAAATCAAGACATCAGATGCGAACGAGTTCCTTAAATACGCATCGATGCTGAGCCCTAGATAAAATCAATTGATGCTACCTATATGTGTGAAGACGTACATATGCAAGTGAGTGCTCGTGATACAATCTAATCCTAACTAAGGAAGACTTGGTTTTTCAAATCTTTGCTTTTGTCAGGGATGGCTTGCGTGTTGATGTAGTAGCACTGCACATACAAATTGTTTTCGCATTATCATGTAAGAGACTATGATACTCTGCTCAATTCAAATTAAAATGAAGCCACTGAGATAAAGTTTTCATGAGCTCCCTCCTCCTCCTCCCTTCTCCTCCTCCTCCTCCCTCCTCCTCCTCCTCCCTCCTCTCTTTTCTTTCCCCCATGCTCTTACACCTTCTTTCTCTCCCACTCCTATGCTCCTCCTAAACCCTTAGTTCCTCAACCCTTAACCTTCATGATCTACGAGGGAGATGAGTTCTCCATGTACCCTACCTTGAACCGTGATCCTCCTTCTAACCTTGGAACCTCTTCTAGACTCTGGACATCTCTCTAAACCTTGGAACCTCCTTCTATCCCTTGAACCTCTTCTAAACTTTGGAACCTCTTTCTAAACCTTGGAACCTCCTTCTAAACCCTGAACTTCCCTCTAACCCTTAAACTCCTCCTAAACCATTCAACCCCCCATGAAGGTGAAAACCTTCATTACCTCAACCATGATGATGCGTGATCCTTTTACACATGCATGCACTATGTTTGCTTATCATACTTAAGCCTACATCTCTCACCAGAATATGACTTGAGGTCCTAAGCTACATGTATACTACAAACAACAACTTTGATATATCTGTAGGTGACAAAAAGCCTCAGAACCCTGCATACTGAGAGTACCTTGCTCTTCTTGCAGAAGCCGTGGGAAAGAGCCAATAGTTGGTGCCACTGCCGGGGAGACTAGCACCTCAAGAAACGAGTAAACATACGTAGGTATGTGTAAAAAACAAACTACTACGAATTTTCACGAACATAACACTCAAGGCCAAGGAGAGTAAAATTTTTTCCAACTCTAGCCAAACATATCAACCCCAAGCATCAACCTTGGGTTACTACCTTAAGAAATTTTCTTTATTTCTTAAAAAGAAGCCACTTGATAAACAATTCAGGCTAGGTAGTGGATATGAATGGGTAGTGCTTGCAATTTTGATCATTTCACCTTTTTGCAAAAGAGCAAATTGAGCTAACCACGAAAAGTTATGAGTCGGGAAGAGTTTAGGGTTTAACACTAAACCTACACCCATTTCCTATAAAAACCCACTCCTCCAAGCAATTGTCTCAAGTGTCCATGCTTCCTTGCACTCCACGTCCAAAAGCATGTCCTAACCTTGCAACTCCTCCTCCCCTCTCCTTCAACCTTGCAACCCATCCTCTCCCTCTCCTCTTCCATCCTCCTCCTCCCTTCTCCTCCTCCTCCTCCTCCCTCCTCGTCCTCCTCCTCCCTCCTCCCTCCTCCCTCCTCCTCCTCCCTTCTCCTCCCTCCTCCTCCCTCCTCCTCCTCCTCCTCCCTCCTCCCTCCTCCCTCCTCCTCCCTCCTCTCTCTTCTCTCCCGCATGCTCTTACACCTTCTTCCTCTCCCACTCCTATGCTCCCCCTAAACCCTTAGTTCCTCAACCCTTAACCTCCATGATCTATGAGGGAGAAAGTTCTCCACCATGTACTCTACCCTGAACCTTGGATCCTCCTTCTAACCTTGGAACCTCTTCTAAACTCTAGACCTCTCTCTAAACCTTGGAACCTCATTTTAATCCTTAAACCTCTTCTAAACTCTGGAACCTCTTCTAAACTCTAGAACCTCTTTCTAAACCTTGGATCCTCCTTCTAAACCCTGAACTTCCCTCTAACCCTTAAACTCCTCCTAAACCATACAACCCCCAATGAAGGTGAAAGCCTTCATTACCTCAACCATGATGATGCATGATCATTTTACACATGCATGCACTATGTTTGCTTACCACACTTAAGCCTACGTCTCTCACTGGAATATGACTCAAGATCCTAAGCTACACGTATACTACAAACTCGGGGGGGTCACTTATCATATGTAACCCTATCACGTGAGTTCAACAGAAGGACATTTTTAATATCTAAATTATACAAAAGTTAATTTACATAAGGGACTATTTAAAACAATTTTGGAAAAAATTTATAGATTTGTATAGAAAAAGGGTACATTTTATTAATGAAAAATTTATAGATAAGGGATTTTAGAAATAGGCCTTGAACGCACGTGATATAGAGGGTTTATACATAGTGACCCCCCCGAGACTACAAATGACAACCCCAATATATCTGTAGGTGACAAAAAGCCTCGAAACCCTGCATACTGAGAGTACCCCTGCTCTTCCCCCTAGGGAAGCCATGGGAAAGAGCCAACAAGTTTTCATTGTTCCACTCTAAGGACTTCTCCCAGACAATAGCATAAGAAAGGTATATGATTACATAGATAGGGAGCAAGGTCAGGTAACTCTACCAGACTAGAATCTTGAAGGATCTAGGGGCATCTGAAGAGAAATCCTTGGACCACCATTCCAAGTATAAAGGCTGAGTTATAATGGTCCAAAGGCCATGCTGTAAGGCTCTTACTGCCACCTCAGTCATTTCAAAGAGGGAAAAATAGAAACCCTTTTTCAGGAATCTAACATTCAACACATTTATACCCTTCCTTACCCAATTTGTTCTAATCCAAGTATCAATAAAGGCCATTGGGGTTCTAACTCTAGGAAGGAAGCCTACCAAAGCACAGCCCCACAAGACTGAATCATTGATGGGTTTGTCATATAGGAAGGCCATAACTAACTTACCTACACTAAATGGTTCAACCTCACCCTTAGTGTGGCATGCTCCTTGGGAAGTTTGTTGCACAGGAGCTCTTGATGATTGATTTTCCTAGGATGTTGACACGTTCATCTTCGTTTTGCTGGCTATGGGTATCCCTTGCTCATTCTGAGTCTTCCTAGTAAGTTCATGATGAACTCCACCCTCATTGTGCATTCCTTGTTTGTTGTAGCAATGCTTGTTACGTCTCCTCCAGTGGTAGCAACTACAACTATAAAGATGACACCGTAGGAGGTACCAAAATATTCGCCATTGAAATATTAAAATAAAATTACATTGCTAGCATTTCATCATTACAATTATTCAAAAGTACTTTGAAAAACACCCAAAAAAAAAAGAAGACATGGACACCATATTGGTCTTGATGTTTATTGTTAAAACAAATTATTAAAAAATATTCACACACATCATTAAAACAAACTATTTGATACACATAGTTGAGAAATCCAAAAATACTTCTTTATTTCAAAATAGTATTTACATATAGGAAAGACACTCTAGTTTACATTTTTTCCTTCTTCACATTTCTCAAGCTCCTCTTTACTTAGATGTTCAACTTCCTCTTTTGATTTTGCGGCACTATAGCCTACATCCAACAAGGCTTGTCAAGTTTCACTTCTTGAGATAATGCAAAATGACCTGGGTAGCCATCTCGGGAAGTTCACTACCAAGATCTTGATTAATAGGCTACTCTAGACCAGTCTGGGTGATTTCAAGTATAGGCTCCATCTACTCTAGACCACAATCTCAGAGCTTTTAAGTATAGGCTCATCACTTCTGGCTAGTACATCACAGCATGGATGAGTCTGCAAGGTGTCAATTGCAAGCTCCTCACTACTTGGTAGTACATCTACTTTAATTGATAGTACTATCAACTTAAGTAGTCCACTTCCCTCTCCCTTCAAAATAACCTCTTTTGAGGTTTCATCTCAGTTTCATGCTATGCATTTGGACCTCCACTTCTTCCCTTTCCCTTCCACTACAACAATTTGTCTTTCTTCCTTCTTGCTGCCCTATCTTATGACTAGTGGAACCTCAATGGTCCTTTGCAACCTCTCATCCATTTTCTTCTTTGTGTGTAGTAATAGATGTGAGCTCTCTGATGTGGAGCTACCAGTTTTAGATTCCCTAGATGTAGAGTTACCATCCTCGATAGTAGAGTCTATGTTTTCTATGACTTTCTCATTTGAATCGTCCTACATTTTTTGCTTGATTCCACATCTAAGATCCTTCCTCTTTATTATATAATGTGGACATACAACTGAAGAAACTATCAAAGTACTCAATTTGATGGAGGGCATCATTGACAACCACATCAATTCCTTGTTGTAATGTAGTCTCTACAGTAGCTAATCCCATTCCAATCTTTCATTCAATATGCTTCTACCATCTCTTCTATCAAGGAAGGACGCTTTCGATCACTATAATCAAGAGAAGAGGAGATTATTTTTAATGTTTCTCTTTCTTGGAAAAATATTTGAACGTGGGAAACTTCAAATGATGGACTGTCACCCCTATGCATTAATGCAACCATCATGGGTTGCAAGTTTTGGATGCCAGTGTCACCATGATAACTATGCTCATGCCGCAATACCATACCATTCAACACCTTTCCAATCACAACCTTGAATATAGATTTCAAACTAGCAAACAATGCATCTCGTTGTGCATCTGTGACGAACAAGACAAATGCTGCACTAGGTTGTCTTGCCATAGGACCTTGTATCAGAGTTCATATAAGCTAAACAATACCCAACACTAACAGATCCTATAGTGTAGAAAAATGCATGTAGGTTCTCCCAAGGTTCACTAGACATTGTGGCCATAAATCTTTCAGTATTGACTCCCTTGACAATAACATAATTCTAATTATCCTTTGACAAACAAATGTCACAGGAGAACATGAAAGACTCGACTTGCATCTTGTTTTCATGGAATTTGACTTTATATGTGCATAGATCATCTCCACGCAAATAGGCATCTTAGCTTGAAGTTCCTTTGTTGTTGTTGCCATGTATTTATCCCATAATTTTATATATTGCGAGGTGCAGTTCTTGTCAACCATTTCAATTATCCACATGCTTTTTGCTTGTCCACATGATACTCTTGATCCACCAAATCTTCATGTGAATAAAGAAAAAACTTTAATGCTCCATATGTAGCTTTAGCATTTACTACCTCATTGGCTATTTCTTGAAGGATTCCCTTCTTTTTCTTCTTACCAAAAAAGCATTCTCCATTTAATAACTTCTAGCAAACCACCTTTACTATCTTGTCAGCATTGTATCTTAATGGTCTCCACCAAATCCTTGACATAATCTTTATAGCTTTCTGCTTCTTGTTTCCCTTATGTTTAGGTGACTCAAAGGATATCATACAAGATTTGAATGCAATGCATACATCCACAATACATTGAAAGATTGTTTCAAGATGAAATATGATGCACATGTAATCCCTGTATTTATTAACAGCTCCTATAATATCTAGAAGGCTTGGCTGAATATCATTTATGATAGCTATCAAGAATTTATAAAATTATGCTTACTTTCCTAAGTACTGGGTCTGTTACCCTTTGCGGGTAGTGGCTTTCTGCACCCACCAATCCATAACTCTCTTGCTTTAAGAAGAGCTTCCAAAAGAGTGGACTTCTTCTTCTTTTGAAAATTTTCATTATTGATCCTGAGGGATTCCAATATATACTTCAAGTCATCTTCGAATAAACAAATATAAGTGATGACTCTTGCAAACTTTTGCATGTACTCCTTGGATGGTAAGTTTCCTCTTTTGGCTTCTCAAATGCAATTTACATGCCTTATAGAAGTGTTGCCTATCAATGGGCTCAAACTTGCACCTTTTAAGGAATCTGTTTCTAGATAGCATATACTTCTTTTCATTGTCATTCTTGTATCTACTCTCATAAAGTGTCATTTCACGAACAATGTCAGCCCATCTGAATTCCTCAAATGCTATAAAGAAGTCTATACATTTTTTGAGAGTCACATCATATAACAATATATTATTACTTGCAAGCTTCTTGAATGGCATTGGACATAGCATGATATTACTAGGAGATGGTGTTTTGACCCACCTTGCATCCTGAAATAACTTTCTTGCAAACTTCTCATCAAGGTTTCTTTGATTGGTAAACAATGTAGCTCAATTGATTTGTATTGTCTACATTGAATACTATGAGAATCCCCATATATACCCTTCATCACCATCAGAGTGTAGATCAACATTTATAAAAATATCTCTAAGTAGTGATCTTGTAAGTTTGGCTTCTTGAGCTTCTTCATCCTCGCTGTCACTATCATCATCATTTTGCCTCTCACCACATTGTAATTGGGTTACTTTTGGGTCATCTCTTTGAGGTTGAGGAACTTTTTTCTCCACCTACAGTTGGATAGTTGGGACTGAAGGTGAAGGTTATACAAAACCTTGAGAAGATCCGAGTGTATGTTGTCACTATTTCTCCCAAGTGTTGGTTTTGAGGGTGTTGGTCACCTACAGTCATGTTGTTGCTCATTGTAGCATAGGTGTTCACAAGTGTAGCATAGGTCCAGAGGTCGTGTTCTAGTGAGAGGTGTAGGCTAAAGCATGGAAAGAAGATCACATGAACATGTGGGTCAGAAAGAGGGCTCGATCATAATGATTGATGGTGGCTCTTGCCTCCATGAGAGTTCAAGGGTTTATAAGGGGATTATAGGGTTTAGAAAGGGGATAGGGTTGAGAGAGCTATCTAGGAGTTCCAGGGTTTAGAGGGGGTTGCATGGTTTAGGAGGACTCCAAGGTTGAGGAGTGGAGAGCTAGTCTTCTTTGTGGTTTTGAGGGGCCCAGGGTTGATGAGGAGGGACAAGGAAGGAGGAAGAAGAGGAAGGAGAGAGGAAGGGGGAGGAAGGAGGAGGGAGGAGAGAGGAGGGAGGAGGAGGAGGGAGGAGGAAGAGGAGGGAGGGAGAGAGGGAGAAGGAGGAGCAGGGGGAGGGAGGAGGGAGGAGGAGGAGGGTGGAGGAGGAGGTTGGAGGAAGAGGGAGGAAGAGGGAGGAGGGAGGAGGGTGGAGGAAGAGGGAGGAGGAGTGAGGATTAGATGGATAAGGAGGGAGGAGGAGGAGGGAGTACAAGGTAGGGAGTGCAAGGGTAAGGGCATCCTAGAACACAATAGTGTAAGAGAGCATGGATGCAATGGAGATCAATCACATGAACACAATAGTGAGCTTGAACACTGAACCCTAAAGAGTGGGAGCTTCATTCCATTGAGAGATATTTATACATGTTGGTCTCTACACAATCCATAGGTACCATAGGTACCTTAGTGGTGGGACCTCTTTTGTAGGAGACCTTTTGGACAGGAGTCCCTCCACTTTTGGGGGGGAACCTTTTTGGTCTCTACATAAAGTGGTGGAGGGGACATTTGGGTCTCTACACAATTTGAAAGTTGGGGGACCTTTGAGTCTCTACACAAAGTGGGGGGACCTTTTAGGTCTCTATACAAAGTGGGGGGACCTTTTGGATCTCTACACAAAGTGGGGGGACCTCAAAAAGTGTAGGCTTTTAGTATTTCTCTCTCTAGATCCTAATTTTGCAAGTATGATTGGATCTTTTCTGGATAAGATTTTGTCTATCCTCATCCTTTAAGATTCATCATACCATCTTTCACTCTCAAGATATTACAAGCGGAGCTTGGCTGCTACTCTACACACATAATGCTCTCATAGTTGTCCTAGACTGCATTTTTGACCCTGGTTGCCACAGGGTTAACTCCTTGGACTGAGTTGATTACCCATCCTCGGGCTATGATTGAGTCTACAAATGATGTTGTGCTACAGTTGTATTTACCCAATGAGTATGGTAAAGATGGTAGTAGTGATAGATGGAGCGAGCTTGTTGTCAATCTTTCCTTGTAATCCATGAACACAGTAGATTGCTTGCTCAGTTTTTAAGAAGACAATGTCAACCATTTCTTCGAACAAACACACATGACGCCCTTGAAGAGATATGGCTCTTTGAAAGAGGCAACTTGTTGTTTGAGCACCTATGTGTTGATTTGGATTGAAGTTGAGGTTGGGCAAATGGTCATCAATGGTGAGGGACACCTCAAGGATTACTGCTAAGGCTTCACTATATTTTGCACTTTCCTTGAGTGTTTTGTCATAACTGCCTTACACAATTGATGCATGTTTGTCCAAGGTTTTGATGAGTGTTTCATGGCTTGTTCATTTGATTTTAGAGTTTCTATTGATTAATGGCCAAGTACAAGGAGCATCTGCACTATCTTGATCATAATGATTGGCATCCCACCGATAGCAACCAGGTACCACATCAAAGGTGGGACACATGCGAAAGGAACATGGAGCTTGTAAGTATTCAAGGAGGTACTTTTCTTTGAGTAGCTTTGGTCTACACCAAGTAGGCTATGGCTACAATTTGATGCTGATGTCTGGAGTGATTTGTGCTTGGCGACTAAAATTCCAAAGAGGTCCCATCCTCCTCTTGACTACATGTTTGGGTATTGACTCCAAAAATCACCAATGGGATTACTAGGCATGGGAATACTATCTATATCTTGTTGCAACTCTTGTGTGGGTGTGCAAATTGGATCATGCAATTCTTGAAGCTCATTGATGGAATCATTAATAAGGTCTTCCATTGAAAACTCAAGGGAGATTTGAGGAATGTGTGGTCTTGGGGGAGAGGAAGAGGTTATAGGGGAAAAGCGTGAGGTCAAAGCAAGTAGTGAATTGGAGAAGGTAGAAGTAGGGATGTTGGTGGAAAGTGGAGGGAGAGCTGGGCAAATGGATTTAGCAACTTGATAGTCCTCAAGGGATGGTGTTGGAAAAAAATTAGGTGTAATTGGATGATAGGAGTTAGATTCTTGTATTAGGCGATAGTGTTAAGAGGCATGGGCAAAGAGGCATGGCAAGGAATATGGGTTAGCGTGGATTTCTACAAAGGTATGGAGGATAGTACTAGAGTAAGGGAGGGATGTGAGAAGATCAGAATAGAGAATGGCAAGATAGGGGAGATTAGATTGAAAGTAAACCACATATTCCTCTAGCAAGTCTTTTTTGCTTCTGGTAGACATTGATAGATTTAATGTTGGATTTTTTTGGGTGTTATATCCCATGGAAGTTGCTAGTGATTGTTGTAGTAAGGGAAGGAGGCCGCCGGCTACTACCCGAAGAGGGGGGCTTCCCATCAAGCATTCATATAGTAGTATTGCATCAACCTTTAACCATATGAGTTTTGCATACACTGAGAGACAACACATTCCTCTTGTCTTCATCCATCTCCTAGAATTGATCTTGGAGAGTCTTTGTGCTTACTGGTTTGGTCCAATCAAGACCAAATAATTTTGATTTGCAAGTTTTTCCATAGTATGCGTATTCTTCCTTCAAGGTGATCTTGTTGCTGGAGGATTGCAACAACAAGCTCTTGGTATAATGTAGTGATGCCCTGTAGCAAAAGATCTTGTGTTGACCCCTCCGCATCGTCATGGCTTCACCTGTAGTTGAAGTTCCAACTTGGAAACTTTTGCCTTTTGATTTGCCACTCTATGCACTTATCTTTATACTTACCCAGTGTGGAGGTGTATGCAAGCTTTAGACTATTGAATTGTTGAGCTGCTTTTGGATGCCCTGGTAATTGATCGTAAGCACATAGAGTTGGAGTATCTCTTGCTCTTGAGCATCTAGTTCTGCTTTGGTGTTCACAAGTATCTCCCTTGATGCCATGCAATCCTTCTCTAGTGCTTGAATTTGATGTTTACCTTCTTTAAGGCTGTTCTGCAACTCATTGTTTGTGTCTATTGTGAGGTTTGGCATTTCTGCTCCTTTGAAGAGGTGTCTCCTTTTGATTCACAAGATGCTCATGCTAGTGAGTCGGCAATGCTACTTATAATTACAAAAATATGCTTTATTTTCTACAATAAATTAAGAAATTTCATCTCAATCAATGTAGTCCATTCCAATATTTGAATCAGATCATATTTTTTATGTTAAGATAAATAAGTATATGGAGTCCATGCTCATAGAAGAGGTTTATTGAAACTTAAAATGTCTCTAGAATTAGATAGTAGCTAAACTATCTAAATGGTCAAAGTTTAGAGAAGAAAGTAATACAATCTCTTGTCATTTGGACCAAATGGTTCAATCTCCACCTAATGGTCAATATTTAGATGGTAGTAAGTTTGGAGTTTACCTTATTCGATCTCTGAAAACAAGAACACTTGTTGTTTGAAAATTGTGATGTGAACTTGTGATGTGAACCTGGCTTGTAGGGCATCCTTTCTACTTTTTGCTAGAGCATTTTGTGCAAGGAGCTATTGCTACATTTGTTCTACCATGCTTTCCTTGAGATTAATAATTTTAGTCTTGACACTTTGCAACTTGGTTTGGAGAGATGGGAGGAGGATGGGAGCATCTGCCTTTCCATTTCTCTTTCTTGCTCAACTGATTCCATGGTAGCAAATAATTGCTCGGGGGGGGTCACTCATCATATGTAACCCTATCACATGAGTTCAACAAAAGGATATTTTTTATTTCTAAAATTTATAGAAATAAATATACATAAGGGACTATTTAAAATAGTTTTGGAAAAAATTTACAGATTTGTATAGAAAAGGGGTACATTTTATTAATGAAAAATTTACACAGATAAGGAATTTTAGAAATATGCCTTGAACGCACATGGTATAGAGGGTTTATACATAGTGAGCCCCCCGAGAATAATTGTGACCGTTGTTGTAACTGTTCACTGTGATGTTATATGATCTGGAATGTGTTATGTCCAAATGACTAAAGGATCCTTAGCTTTTGTGGCATATCTTCCTAGCATGTTGCATTTATTTGCTCATCAGTATCACTGTCCAGAACCACTATTAGATATCAATGCTCCACTCTCGTGTAACTACGCGGGAACCAGCTAACTCTTCTTGTAAGCCCCCCATATGAGGAGAAGGCATTTGAGTAGCTCGGTTATCTGGTAGGTCCTGGTTTGGACACCAGATGGGGGCCATGTGTGGCCTGATGGCTAGACGGAGTTGGGACACTGCCAACTATAGGCTAGATGCAAGTGCGGGAAGGCATCCCATGACTGACCACATTGAGGGTAGATGAAGCATTTCTAGGGGCAGCCCACTCTCGGGTTGCGAGGCCCGTTTGGAGCCCCAGATGATCCCGAATGGCTCTGGGCCGGCTCTGGGCTGAACGGGGACTATAGATTAGTTGCTCTATTTTGTGCACCGGTTTTATCGTGTGGTCGGTGGCCTATTTTGAGACCGAGTCAGCTGGTTTGGGCGGACTGGGTCGGTCACCCAATTGAGCCTAACTGACTACAACTGGTGGCTATATAAGAGCAAGCCCATGAAGCCCATTTCATCACTGGCTACAGCAACCCTGATTCTGTAGCATCTAACCTCCATCCTCTACTGTTTCCAGCTCGCCATTGAAGCTTCTTTCATAGGAGCGCATGGCTGGGAGGCAGCGCCATCTATTGTATTAGTTCTACAGTAATCAAATTTTTGATTCTCCATACTATCTGGTTTTCTCTCTTGCGTACGAGATCCTATTATCTGTTGAGCACAGACGTATTGTTTTCTTACATGGTATCAGAGCCTGGACTCTAACAAGAAGATTTGGTAGTGTGTTTCTATCCCAGGGGATTCACTCTTCATTAAAGGGGGACATCACCTGCATGCATGAACTTCAAGAAAACCCCCTATTTAAGATCCATGTAGGATTATAAAACACCCCTATTTAAGCTTATAAGGTACAAGAAAAATTCTAGTGTGCTCCCCCCCTTTCCTTAAACCTACATCAAGACAGCTATCCTATTTTGTCAAACAACAAGACTATAAGATGGTTATCATATTTTGTCAAACATCCATCTGTCATCTGCACACCCTCCACACACTTGTTACCATACATGGTTAGCATGGTAATTCTTGATTCAAGCCTAATAATGATGATAACAGCATTTGTTAAAGTTACATCTATCAAAATAGATGTTCTTGATTCATGCCTAATAGTGATGATAAGAGAACTCATTTGTTGGCATTACATCCATTACATGCTAATCACTTACATCGACATGCTAACCAAGGCAACATTATACCATTTTGCATACGTATTGACTGTACATCTACAAAGAGTATACATATCCACCAATGTATGTCCATATGTAAAGCTCTTGAAATACTATCAAGATTTCTTTTCAAGTAAGCCTAGCCTCCTTCCTTGCCCAATACATATTCTCCAAGTATGTTGGAGGAACAGATACGAGGTTTGATGATCCTTTTAATGGACAAGGCTATAAGTGGCATAGCCTGGGCATCCCTTAATCCCATCTCCTTTAATCCTCAATGGGAGCAACAGGTGTAGCTGGCCTTATCGAAGCTAGCTGCATATCATATGCATTACCTCCTTACAAAGGTGTAGCAGAAGCAATAACTAGATCTACAAGACAAGCCTCATCACCTCTAACATAGCCCCATATACTCTTACCAACTAACACATTATTCACCATAAAACTCCACATCGAATACTTGGTTCCATCCAATTTATCCTCCCAAGCCAAAACTTCAAACGTCTCCCAAATTTAGATTCAGATTTTGATTCTAAGCCATCTTAGATGTATGCATAAACTGCCCACTGATTCACATGCTGTGAATGGTATTGCACCAACAAAATCACATTAACCCACTAGCCAATGCTTGGCTAAACAATGCACAAACCTCACTGAACTTCCAATGCAGACTTGTACTTGCAAAACATGAACTAATTTGAATGTTGTATTGCCAAATACAGAGGTAAACAGCTCCAAATCCTTTCCCATAATTGGCAACAGTCTCAAAATCTGCTCAGAATAGTGTAGACAGCAACTACATTCACTGTTATTGGGGCGGACAAGCTAGAAAGCTGTAGTAGACCCAAATGTGATGTGTGTTATAAAGGGCCAACCCTTCCAAGGAATGCACAACTTGGGACCTTGACAAGAAGAGTAATCTTGCAACATCAACTTTCTACGCCTACTATCCCCATTTGAAGCATGTCCTATCAATGGACCTACCACGTCCCTTAGAAAAATGTTCCAAGAAAGCTGAATGCTACTGGCCCATCATACCCTTGAGAACATCCGTCATCCTGAGACCTTTTGTCCTATTGGTATAACATCTTACGATCTTGAATCGTGTAGGCCTTGTCTTCAGTTTCCTCCTCTATCTCTATCAGAGCAGTGGTCCTTTTGACCTTAGCCTAGCTTGCCTTAGCTATGCCTTTGGATACAGAGGATTTGGGACCTAAAGGGGGCTCTTCCATTGCACTTATAGAGCCGATGAGGGTGGTTACCTTACTCGCGTTGTTTCCCCAATTGGAGAACTTGTGGTGATAGCTTCTTATCCTTGCTATCGAGTGAAGTCCATGACTATGAACGTGATGGGGTATGTGAATCCAAAAACCTTAATGTTTATGCCAGTCAGCACTCCCAGGGGTTTGGCAGTTCCCCCATCGAGTAACTTTACAACCAGATGGGTCTGCTCGAGTGCGGGTCTTTCCCATTTCACCCAGCATTCCTAGGTGCAGACAATCACTCCTTCTCCCCCATCCAGGATGGCTTCAACCTTCTGGTTTTGATAGACTATGGGGATAGAGGCGTTCGTGCAATCACCCTTGAAGTACTGGCCTAGCTTGTTGATGGGAACCTTAGGTAGGCTTTGTCCCTTTTCTGGCATTGATTGGTTGGGCTTAGGGCTAGCAGGGGTTGGAGGTAAGAACGGTCTGTTCATTCAATTGGATAGATCGTGCCATAGGATGGGATTTCTTCTTAGCAGGGAAGCGATCAGCATTTTCACCTCTGTTGATAGGAAGGTAGCCAACCCAGTACTATCGCAAGGCTCTTGCGAAGCCTCTTCCTCCATGGACAACATGTCCACGAAGCCGTACAGGTCTCCTTCCTCTTGGAGGTTATGCAACACTAGGTCTTCCTAGAACATCTTCTGCATCAGATCTGGAGCTTCTGACTACTCGAAGCTGAGGTGTTCCTCTTCCTCCACCCTCTCGAGTACCTTGAGCGATTTTGCCCCTCGATGGCCCATCAAGTGGGCTGGATGAATAGTACTTAACCCTCTATTGGCCTTTAGTCGATGCTTGAACTTCTCTTGGCAATTCCGTACAAGCATCTTTAATGTATTGCTTTTCTAAGACCGGGTCGGGATAGGTATCCTTATAAGAGGACGAGGGTACTAGGCCTTGCGGGCTGGATTATTTACCTCTGGGATCAGGGGCACTTCAGGGTTACCTTGGGTGGAAGATTATTCGGAAGCATAGGAGGTGGCAAGAGTAGTCTCCTCGTCAAAACCATCCTGGATGAGCACCTGGTCGGAGCCGTCACCTACTCGAATGGCCTTCTTGGACAGGGTTAGGGGATGTGGGGGAATCTTGGGGCCGAGGGCAACGGGGATGCCTTACTCTTCCTTGTGAGCTTCCTCATTGCTTTGCCTAATGCCTTGGCTTGCATCCTCGTGATGACTTGTAGGGGCACTGTGGCCACATGGCCCTGCTCGATGCTAAGAAGATTAAGGTTGGTGCTCTTTGGCGGGATGATTGGGGTGGTTGGTCTCCTCATGGGACAGTCCTAGAACAGACGCTTAGTTCCACACCTTGCACACAAGAGTGTGGGGTTGGCTGTGGTTTGAACGATGGGGGTATGATCCCTGTATGGACAGTCCTTCAAGAAGTGTGGGCCTGGGCATTTAAATAAGGACACCAGAGGGTTTGAAGTACCTCGATAGGGGCATTCACTTGCTCTATGGGGACCCTAGTGGGTGTAACATTGGAGCAGGGGTCTCCGAGCAATTGAGTTTAGGTCTCTCACCCTTGCATTTATGGGGGCGGTCTAGAATATGGGAACCTATTGATCCTCTAGTGGGAGGTAGTGGATCAGGGTGCCATTTCCCTCCTCGTAGGGGTAGTACTCATGAGGTCCGTGATCAGGATCCATCTCCTCCCAATCGTTGGGCACTTCTTCCACCAACACTTGATTGGCTGGGGCTATACGAGGTAGCGAGGGCTGCGGACCTAATATGGGTGGTGGTAATGGAGCTGGCTGAGTTCTGTAATGGCTAGAACTAGCAACAGGACATCCTTGAGTGATCAGGGGGTTAGGCGGGCCAGTTACGGCTGATGGGGATCTCATTTGATACATGGGTTCAGGAAGGGACCTTGGAAATTGACATTAGGAGATATCATGATTTCCCCACCTATGGCAGTGTGCACAATATAGTGTTGGCCTTGCCCTTAGGCACAAGCACTCATTGGAGGGGTGGTTGCCATTGCATACCACACCAGAGATTCTCTCCGTGGAAACAAGTGGGGGTTGCTCAGCACCTCCTTGGAGGTTCCTGTCCTCCACTGCTACCCTAGCTGATCGAACAGATTGGAGGCCATCTCACTCATATCCAAGCCCTTGGGTTTGTTAGTCTCCTTGATCGATTCTACACTCGAAGACCTAACCGATGGAGCTATTTCTAAGGGATCCGGGGATTTATCCGAATTCACCTTGTCCATCATGTTGTCACATATGCAGATGGCCACCTTGATGTATAGATCAAAGGAGGTAGGGTTCATCACCATGAGGTGGTCATGCAACTTTGAGTCTACCAATTCGATAAGGAAGCGAGGCAACATTTGTTCGTCATTCATCCGCTCGTATGGTTCACAGCGGGCATTGAGGTGCTTGATCCTAGCAATGTGATCCCTTAGGGATTCCTTATCGTTCTGTTTTACACCATACAATTGGTTGATCGGGCTCCATTTATGGCTATTGGGGGTGAACCCCACAATAAAGGCCTTTCTCAATGTCTCCCAATTGATCTTCTCTTCTGGGGTGAGAGCCCTATACCATTGGCCTGCTTTGCCATCCAGGCTGAGACCAAATGCATTGGCCATCTCAAGGTCTCCAGGAGCACCAAAAGCCTCGCAAATCTATTCAAACTGCTCCATGTGGGAGACCGGGTCTCCTTCTCCAAGGAACTTGGTCATTAGCTTGGAGATGGCTATGGGTCAGCTCCTCGAGGGATTCGCAATCCCTGTAGGAAACACTGGGGCGGGTGGAGGTGGTGTGCCCCCCCTTCCTAGGGCATTTACCAAGATATGCATTGCCTCATCAGTCAACACCGTTTGAGTGGCTAGCGGAGGTGGTGTTGCTGTGGGCCTAACGGGGCATAGGGATGGCATTAAGCCTGACCCAGGTGGTGGTATCCACATGGTTGATGGTACCGGCATTAGGATGCATGTGTCAAGGCCTACATTCATTAGTGCAACCGATATGGATGTGAAGGAATGTACTCTCGGAGGGGGTGGGTCTTGGGGCATGGGAATGTTAGTTCTATGCAATGGGCAGTAGGTTGGAAACTGTGGTGCCCGATAGTTGGCGAAGGTTGGCGGCACCTAGACTGTTGGAGGTTCATAAGGTGCTCCACCTTGGAAGTTCCTAGTATCCCCTCAGCTAGGGTCTTGCATTCAGAATTCCCTCATCCATGGATCTCCATCATCCATGTTTTCCCACTAAGAAGGCCTGGCATAGGCAGAGGGTCCTAGATCAGCGAAGGTGGTTTCTATCCCGGTCTGTGGTTCAGGGATGTTGCTGGCCTTCCCTTCCCGCAGACATGCCGGCGAAGGAGTTATCCATGTTTGTCGATTATGTTTGGCCTAAGCGACTGAACATGTTGGAGAGTGTACCTCTAAGCCTGGATGCAACAAAAGGTGCAGGCGAGTTGGGAGAGACTACACTTGTGAGTGGAGCTTCTGATTCCCTTGGACCCAAGGGGTCTTGCATCACTTCGTCCAAACTCTTTGGTTCGTCGGAACTAAATAGAGTTTTTGGTCGGGGGCCTACTAGCAAGTGGAGGCTAGGGATTGACCTTCTAGATTCCCAACTAGGATGGAGGGTGGGTTGAGCGTAGCTCGAAGCACACTCTTCTAGCACGAGATCCTTTGGCAAAATTTTTCCGGAGCTCAAGTGTATGTGGGAGGCCTCTAGTAGCTAAGCACCCCTAGACTAAACTGAGGTTCTGGGGAAAAAAACATTTTAATTCTTTGCCTACCCCAGAGGTATCGCGACGATGACCGTCAGGGAGATAGCTCTATAGCGATGGTCGAGGGTTTAAAATATCACGCCGGGTGGTGGGATACAGGTACAGGAATAGGCGATGACATAAGCGTATAGTGACAATGATAGAGTATGAATGACACCAGGTGGCAGGATTGACATAATGCGATGATCGATGGGCTAGATCTTGTCACGTGTGCAGCGGGATCACAAGTCGACGGGTTAAGGATGGAGCGCCGAGCGGCGGTATACTTATCCCAATGACGAGCGTGGGGATCGACAATCGCACCGACAGCATGATCAGCATAATGTGACCAATAGAGGGATACGAGTATGACCACGAGCATGGGGGTGGGTTCACTGCACCGGTGCGAGGTAGCAGAATAGCAACAATCAACGAGATAGCAACTCTAACGCATTTAATCGGGGTGGCGGATTAGACCATGGTCATAAGTTAGGTCGGTGGGATAGCTCTATGGCGCTGGGTCAACGGGGTTTGACCGATGGGATACGGCTAACGCACAGTCGACGGGATATTTGGTCGGCGGGATAGCTCTATGGTGCCGACTCAGTGAGATAGGAAAACACAGTGTCACCGATTGATTTTTGTGGATTATTTATAGGATTTGAGTTTCTATCATGCATTTGTTATGCTAGGGGGATGCTACACTACCTAGTTCACCTATAAATTGAAAAAAACTTGAAGAAAAACCACTTTTTGAAAGCAAAAATGCAAAATTTCATGAAGGGTGAGTTCTAGAACACAAAACAACTTCAAGATTTGGCAAGAATCAACATTTTGGTTGTTTTTTTATAGGATTAGACCTCACACACACTCCTAGCAATCACACCCACTACAACTTAAAACACTAAAAAGCATAAAAAACAAGCTTCCAATGCTCCTAAACGATGTTCCCACAAGAAAAAATAGTTTTCC
This sequence comes from Dipteris shenzhenensis, assembly GCF_047967505.1. Lineage (NCBI taxonomy): Eukaryota > Viridiplantae > Streptophyta > Polypodiopsida > Gleicheniales > Dipteridaceae > Dipteris > Dipteris shenzhenensis. The sequence goes on from NC_141610.1 coordinate 47,038,683, forward strand.
TACTTTTCTGTCCACACTCTCACTTCCTCCCTCTCTTTTCTCCTACAACTCCCCTAACAAGCTCCAAGTTATGCTTGAAGACTTGTGCAATGGGTAGATATCGAAGGGAAACAAGTGCAAATGCAAAAGCATACCTTTTCTCCCCAACAGCAGCGCCAAAAATGTGGTGGGTCTCGACAGTCTCATGTGTCATGGGGATGTTAAAGAGATGCTAATGGAGCCTCCACTCCAGGCTACTCCTTGTGAGAGCAATGCAAGGCATGAGTCATCGCAAGTGTCACTCAAGCAACCTGTGGATTGTTGCAATGTGTTTCCACGCGAGAAAGAGGGGAGAAGAGAAGGGAGAAGGGAAGGGGATAAAGAAGGAGAAGGGAAGAGGAGAGTGAAGGGGGATGGAGTGGCAAACACAAGGGCATTACAATGGAAACAAGGGAACACCCAAAACACTCTCTTGGAAGAGAAGAGGGAGCTTGTATTCAAACTTGTGCAAACAACAATGAAGACCCGAGTCAACACTTTGGCCTTTTATACAAGTCACCTTTTGAAGGGAGGGCAAACCCTTTTCCTTTATAGCACTCTCCTTCTCTTTTACAACCATAGGCTCTTGGGCCCGTAGGATGCCAAGGCATATTGCTATTCTTTCCATCTCTCCCTACTAGCGAAAATAACACTTGTGTTAATCATATCAAAGCGCTTGTGACAAACCTGGTTTTAGGAGGTGGTACTAACCGGTTTCCAAATAGCGCTTCTGTTAGCCTCGCGCCTCCTAGGCTTAGGTGATTTGGGGTTCAAACTCCCTAAGCACCCTCACACCTTAAACCATTTGGGACTCGAACCCCATGAACGCGGCTCAAAACCTGGAGTGGCGAGGCTTAACTTTCACGAAACACTCAACGGTAACCATGCACGTTGCTTGGAATCTTTTGCCTTGGGATATTTGGGGATCAAACTCCCTGAGTTTGAGTTGTACTCCTTTCATGGCTATTTTTATTGGCATAGCTATTTCCATGGACGTGGACCTAAAATGTGCACGTTGCCTGTAATCTTTGGTCTTGGTGTTAGCTGGAACATACAACCTGTGCCTAGAATCCTTGGACTTTGGGTATTTGGGGATCAAACTCCCTGAGCTTGTCCGTTGAAGTAGATCATGCGGCCTGCTCACCTCTAATCACTGATTACCTTGCATTTGGTGGCTGTACTCCATGGATGTTAACACTTCGATAAAAACATCCCTTATTCTTATATATTATTTATGGATGTCAATAGAGTCAGTTATTGTCCGAATGATAGCTCGCTTTGGCTGGCTGGATTCATCTCGATGACGACCTTCCCATCTAGCTTAAGATTTGTGATCACACAATCGTTGATCTAGATCATCTTGGTTCATTGAATCGTGATTGCTATTATATGTTTTCCTGTTTCATCTATTATAGCCTATAATCGTTCGATAGGGTTTCTTGGACCAATTACAACTTACGTACATTTTACATGCACCTCGATTGCTTGTATGAGCCACGCTATTGCTTGTAGGATCCACGCTATAATTACCTATTAGGAATTCATGTTAGCATGTGTGCGTAGATTTCAAGTTTCTTTCTAAAGAAATTGTGTGGCACATGTTCTATGTGTTTGTACGTACAATTTGATTTTCACTTTCATCGTATCATAGCAATGATTGTTGTGTTGATTACATAATTCTTTCACTTTTGTTTTTGTAATGATTGTCAAGTGTTAACGTAATGCATTACAATTGGCGCGTGAATTACTTAATTGCTTCTGTGTTTGTTTTCGTATGTACACATTGCTGTGAAATGCTTGAAGGATACACTTCCCACTAGTTGCATTGACAATACTTAAAGAATTGGGTAGGAGAGTCAAGGAAAAAGTGTATCAGGTTAAGATAAAGGGTGTGCCAAGTTTCAAGCCAACCTTATCCAACGAAAGATATAGAGTGGGGCTACTAAAAATGGACACCCACACCCAAGGCTAGTATGTGAGATGTGTGTGTGTGTGTGTGTGTGTGTGTGTCATTGGACAGTATCTGAGAGCTCGTTTTCCAAATGTTCTTTTTGGGAAATTCTTTTGGCTCTTTGGCATTCATCCACAGCAACCGAAGTTTGATTTGTTTTTTACTTGGATTAGATACTGGGCACTTTAGACTCTATGGATAGATCGCAATCATAGAGTCTTTGGTGATCCTCAATTATCATTTTCTTGTTTTTCCATAGATCTTTGCAGCAATCTCTCTTTGATTGTCTGCAAACTCACTACATAGATTCTGATGTATTATTTTCCTACACTGATATTTTTTGTTGATATATTGTCCAACTTTCCCTTTCTGGGAAGCTCTCTTGTAATATAAAGTAACAAAATTTGCAACAATCCTTCTTTGATTACTTGCAGACGCATTGCATAGATCATGATGTATGTCTACCATACATTGGGATTTTTAATTGATGTATTTACGACTGCCTCGTTTTGAGGTTGCTGCTCTTATAATATAATCAATCAAAAGTTTTCACTGAAAAAAAGTCTCTTTTTTTGAGTGCTTGCAGACTCACTACATCGATCATGATGTATATTTAGCATATACAGAGATTTTTAGCTGATGTAATTTCTAGCTCCTCTCTTTGAGGTGGCTTTTCTTGTCAAATATAATCATGGCTTTCACTAAAAAAAGGTGTGTGTGCCGCTCTCTACAACAATCTTTCTTTGATTATTTGCAAACTCATTATATAGACTACAATGTATACTTGTCATATACTGAGATATTTTGCTGATGTAATGTTGAGCCCCCCATTCAAGGGAAGCTTTCGTGTAATATAAAGCATTTAAAATTTCACCCAAAAAGAAAAAAATGTGTACGCATGTGTGTTTTCAAATTTTCCGTACCTCTACAACAATTATGATTATGTTTATGCACGGGACATAGATTGTCCTGCCTTCTTCTCAAATAATGATGTCTTCTTGTGTTTGTAATTTTTTTATCACTTTATTTGAGACTGTATTCTATAATGTAATGATGAATGGCTTTCAATTTTTTTTAAAAAAAGTATCGATACGATTACCTTAGTGTGCGTCAAATAGATTCCTCTATCTATCTTCTGATCTTTTGTAGTAGCAAGTTCTCTCCTTGGAAACTGTTTCTTGTACTATAAACAGATATGGATTTCACCACACAACAAAAGTGCGTGTCACCACACAACAAAAGTGCGTGTGTGTGTGTGTGTGTGTGTCCTTTCTCATCTGAAATGGCATGGTCGACAGTCTTTGCTGGATAATTCTTTGCGAGCTGAAAGCATTCACTTTTGATTGATTATATTCTTGGCTGCCTCCTTTTTGAGGTCACTACTCTTGTAATATAATCAATCAAAAGTTCACTTTTAAATAATAAAAAGTGTGTGTGGTGCTCGTACCCTACAACTATATGAGCACTCTTAAATGAATGTCTTTCCATACTTTCGACCTTCTTTGCTGCAGTCTCTGCAGGATGCTCATTCCTTTGGAGACCTTCCTCAGGCCCAGTTGAAAGTCTTTTATTACTGTTTTTAGTTGTGAGTAGTAGCGGTCCCACTCTGGGACAGCTATGAATGTAAATGCTTTCTTAATGCAAAATTTCTTCTACAAAAAAAAGTGTGTGAGAAAGAGAGAGAGAGAGAGAGAGAGGGAGAGAGGCAGCAGCAGAAGTCTTTCCAAAAGTTAATGAGCCAAAAAGCTCTCAAAATCCTGTCTGGAATAGAGTTTCCAGTCATAATTTTCTCCAAACCTTAAAACATGAGTGTGGAACTTTATCAGGGATGTCCGGTGTCCAACAGAAATGTAGCTGGGAATCCTTTCCTGTAGCAATGAATACAACCGTGACTCGGTGGCAACATCCAATGCACTCGTAGCCTCATCAAGGAAAGCCATCAAAGGCTCATGCACTAGTAACCTTGCAAATGCGAGACGCTGTTGTTCACCAGAACTCAATAGGTCACCCCAATCACACACAGCTTTCAAACCTCCTACTCTTAATGGAAGATCCTCTAGTGCCACCTCTACAAGCTGTCTTAATAACCTGTCCTCATCTAAGCATCCAGACTTTGTCTCAGCAGATGGAAAAAGCAGCTGTTCCTGCAGGTTTCCAAGTGGCATGTATGGCTTTTGCGGGAGAAAGAAAGTTTCAGTAAAAGGTGGCCCCTGAATCAAACCCTCCCCACGATTCCATAGCCCAGCTATAGCTCGCAGAAACGAGGACTTTCCGCACCCTGATGCACCCATTATCAACAAAGAATCTCCCGGAGAAAGACTCAGATCCAGATCTTTAATAAGAAGGGTTCGCAGGTTGGGGGTTACAATAGTTAAACCTCTGATGACGAGTGCAGTGCCAACATCTCTTTCTATGTAACCTGCAGGTAAAGATTGGTATTGTTAGATGTGTACTCAAAACATCCTTTGATAATTTGCATCTCAGGTACAAGCAATCACTTGTCCACATCCAACTGTATATAGCTTTGAAGAAACTCATGGCCCTTCATCTGTGTTTAACACATGAAGACAATTGCGATGTGTAAACTTACCAAGGGGCTCCTTATTGAGCAAAGGGGTTGAAGTAGCCTCTCCGTGAATTTCCAACTTGACCAAAGAGTCTCTTTGAGATTGCTTCCCATTATAACCGAGTAGAAGTTGATTATTGTTGTGATTACCCAGAGCTGCTAGTAGACCATCTAAGCGCTCAGTTTGTGCTGCAAGGCCGCTGAGTAAAGAACAAGGCAGTAAAGTCATCACAGCATGCATTTTATGCAGGATACTACAGAATATGCTACATTTCTGTATCGATATGTCATTCCATCTGATAGCCTTTCTAACAGCAACATTACATGCAAGACCAAACTGGAATGCAAACACAACTAAGAGCAACAGTGTTCTGCACATGTTTAAAAAACTAAGCAGCAGAGGATATAAAATTTGCTAAACTGAAATGAATTTACGTGAAACTATCACGTGTGCAAGATCTCTCTACATGTTTAAATCAAAAGCATCGAGGTACATTACTTCTCAAAAAGTAGAGGGAGAGAGACGGAGAGAGCATATGCTGCAAAAATACAGAAGAACACTTTGCCGAGTAGAGTCTGACAAGACAATGTCCCGATAATAAAGCCATCGAGACAACCAGCAAGAGGCTATATAAAGTAGTATCAACCTTGCTAAAAGGACAAATAAGACTAATCTGATTAGCTTGAAAGTCTGCAAGGACGGCGTATTTAAAATTACAGGCATGCTTGAAGTCAAGGAATGTAAAAATGCAAGGAGGTAAAAAATGGAAGAACCCCACTGGAGTACAGGGCAGAAACAATGCGTAGTATACCCTAAGCGCCAATGCTCTTGGAAAGCTTCTCTTCCACTAGCCCATCAAAAGCCATAGCCATTGATTGATGAGCACAAGGGATGGAATTGAAGAAAGCCTCCACTTGACGTACAAAGGAGGAAACTGAAGCCCACAATAGCTGAAATGGGGGGGATGTTGTTGTGTGGCAGGTTCTATAAAGCTTATGTCAGGATTGCAGATTTGCTTCAAGACAGATGTGGCAGCTTCAAACTGAATTGTCAACGAACCAGTAGTAATTAATCATTGTCTCATTGGAGCTGCATTGTTGAAATGAACTTGAGCATCAAGGATTTTCTATACAGCTGCAAGAACTTTCACAAGACCTTCACTATGCACTGAGATCTCAAACCTTCACTACCTTTCCACTCTTTTGAATACCTTGGAAACTACGAACCTGGTCTCGAGGTTTCAATATTCGACCTTTCCACAAAGCCATCAAGAAAAATCTTTACAGAGCCACGACAAAATGTTCAAGACTTGCGCAAAGGAAGGGGGATCAGTGCTGAGCTAGTCAATGTTGCTGTCATGGGCATCTCCAGCCCATCGTATGGCTGCCTAATAAGGTCTACACAATCGCTCCAACAGCTACAGTAGATGCAGAAGTCCCAAGGGCTCACACAGCTCCAACAGCTGCAGTCGCACCAGTTTCCTTAGCAGTAGACCCTGTAGCCTCTCCTCACATAGCCATAGCCTCTTTAGCACACCATCCACCATAGCCTAGGCCATGACCAACCTCATAGCCTCAGCATAGCCCTTCAGTGGGACATTCAATCATGAGGCAAATAGTTGTACACAGGGGTATTATTGCGATTGCCAGGCCCCAACAAAGAATGCAGATAGTAGGTAGCATACTCTCTCTCTCTCTCTCTCTCTCTCTCTCTCTCTCCACTGCACCTCTACTCCAGCTTGCTCCCCTGCTTCAGCCTGCTCCCTGCTGCTCCAGCCCCTCCATTGCACCTGCTGCTCCTCTGCTCTCCGCTCCAACCAGCTCCTCCACTCCCTGCTCCAGCCTACTACCCCACTCCTCCAAGCCCTCCATCGAACCTGTGCACCTCTGCTGCCTTCTCCCATTGTTGTTTCCCATCCATTTGCACCTCAGCCCTCCATCGCACCTTTGTCCTTTGCTCTGCGCTCCAGCCTGATCCCCCCTCCAACACTCGCTGTTCCCCACTCCAGCCTGCGCTCTGCTCCTCCAACCCCTTCATCGCATCTGATACTCTTGCATTTTGCCCCCCTTGCCTCCCCCATCGCACCCCTGTCCTCTGCACTCCCCCGAACCCCCACCCAACCTTGGCAATTGGGTTTGTCCCACCCGACCCTTCTGATTTCCAGCCCCTCCCCCCTCTAGCCTAGCCTCTTCCCCCTGGCATTTGCCCTCCTCCTGCCCTCTTAAGGCCTGTTGGAATGAAAGGTATGAAGGGATTTGTACCCTTCTCCCCACCCTCAAATTCAGCACGAAACCTGCAGCAAAAAACAGCAAAAAAGGAAGAGGGAGAAAGGAAAGGGGGCGGGGGGGAGGGGGAGAGAGAGAGAGAGAGAGAGAGAGAGAGAGAGAGAGAGAGCCAAGAAATCAGCAACCCAACAACAGAAGGGCAACAACAACAACGACGATGACAGCGACAACAGCAGATCATGGGGGGCATCAACAACTGGAAGACACACAGCGGTCTTGAGACAGATAGTACCCTTGTTCACAGGCCTGGGAGCCTCTACCTCAGCATTAGCCTAAACATCACCCACTGACGACTCCCCAGGCCCTAAGGCCTCTCCCCCCCCCCCCCCCCCCCCCCCAAACTCTCCCACTCCCTGACTCTCTCCCCTCTACCACTCACATAGGGTATCCTCTCTCCCCCAGGTCAACCCCCCCCCACAATGTACCTACATCATACTAGACTATGGCTGGTTTCTCTCCAGCTCTACTCTATGCTTACCCATCATAGCAGCCCATTGCTCCCCCCCAAGCACGTAGCACACTCTCTCTCTCTCACCTGCTGCTCCTCTGCTCTCTGCTCCAACACCCCCGCTCCACTCCCTCTCTCCCTCTCTCTCTCTCTCTCTCAAGCATAGTGGAAAGACGGGCAATATAAGCAAGGTCTAGTATGTGATCAAAGTACATCTCTTGGAAATTGGTGTAAGTGGCATGGGTGTGCTCAGTGGTGTGAGTGGGATGGATAGGCTCAAAATTAGGTATGTATGGTCAGCTCCAAGTGGGGAGGCAATGGGGGCATGAATTCGGCGATAGAGTGTTGTTGGCCACTCAAAGGTGCAGTCCTAGCACGTCTCGGATGGCTTGATAGAGAAGTCTTTGATGTGGGAGGCAAAGGCGGGGATTCCATGAGAAGGTCAGCTACACTGGACCCTCCTCCATGTGGGAAACAAATGAGCCCATCAGAAGGGGGCCATCTCTCTAGAGCATTGTAGATGATCAGATCATGCATCTTGCCCATCTCTATGAAGGTCTGCCCTTATGAACTGACTGGTAATTATGGGTCTGCAGAGACTCGGTAGATACAAGTGGGAGATAGACTCACTCACTTTCTCTCTCTTGCTCACTACTAACTGAACTGTAAGAATGTGACAAAGTGACCCAAAAGATAGCCTCAAGGCTTGCAACTGCAAAAAATAGGACTTGCTGTCCAAATCTGAAAAAGCCCAAAAATAAGCTGTAATTTGCAAATGTGATCAAATGGCCTGCAATTTCTTGCCAAATTCACTACAAATCTGAAAGTATTGTGCAATTTGCCTAAAAGCCCCAATTTGTAGAGCAAAACTGAGTCAAAAATGGGGCAAATTCAAGAAAGCCCCAAATTGTTTGCAAATCTACATTCTACCTGCAAAATCGTAGCCTGAATGCAAAAGCCCCAAATGTCACCAAAAAATTGCAGATCTGCTGCAATGTCTGCTCCGGACAATACGTAATGTACGGAATGGTATGGAACTATACAGACGCCGAGTACGAAAATGTACGAGAATCGAAAATGTATGGAAACTGAAACTGCACAGAAATCCGTACAACTATACGGACAGTATGGAGCTAAAGTGCGGGAGTTGGAGCTGGAAGCAAGAAGCTACGAGTAGGGAGCAAGTCCGGGAAGGAAGTGCTCTGATACCATTGTAGACTCACGGAAGCAAAAGGATGCACAAGAGTGGAGCAAGAAGTGGAAGCCGTCACATCAACTAGTAGAATGAAAATGAAAGTACAAAGTACTATAAAAGAGAACCCTAGGACCTAGTGTCCTAGTGGTACCACTAGTACTAGGTGTCATAAGACACTAAAAGTACTAGGTGACCTAAGTGCCAATAACTAAAGCTACATGGGCACATACCAGGGCCCAGAGGGCATCGATACGACTGGGAGAAGATGGCCTACACTGGTTGCTGAGCTGAGCCACTGAAGGCCCAAGAGTAGGATGAGAAATGACGGACCAAGGGGCTGCCTTTTATAGGCCCTCATTGGGCCTAAAAAATGCATGACTGCTAAAGTCTACTCCACCGACTGGCTGATTTGCACCGACCTGCCACGTCATTGCTGATGTGGCATCATGACTTGCTGATGTCATCTGCACATGTGCTGATGTCATCACGTTGACGTGCCTACGTGGCAGTCTAGCATGTCCACGGTATCCTTTACTTACTCCATGATCTGCTCATAGGTCTTTGTGATATGATCACGTCTTCATATACCTTCTCGGATGTCTTGGTGAGAAGGGACTTGAATTTCTTGCCGAAAGCTGCTTCATAGGAAGTCCGACCCACGCTGGAAGAATGGGTGTCGGAATCCCTTGAACTAGGGGTAAATACTGCTCCCAGCGGGACTGAGCATCTGCAACATAGCACTTCAGAAAGTCGAATGACTGGTAGTAGACTTCTATCTTGCCATCTGAATATGGCTGAAAACTGCTGCAGAAACTGAGTTTGGTACCAAAGTTGTCGAACAGGGATGTCCAAAAATGACTAGTGAATGTGGAATCCTTGTCGGATATAATGGTACGGGGCATGCCACAAATCAAATACCACCATATAAGAACAAGACAAGCTATGTCATGTGCGTCGATGGTACCCTTGCATGGAATAAGCATGACAAATTTGCTAAACCTGTCCACAATGGTCAGGCATATGGTGTTCCTAGTACCAATAGCTGTTGGAAGGTCTGTAACAAAATCCATGCTAGTCTACTCAAAAGGCTGATCCAGAATCACAAGGGGCTGGAGTAATCCTTCACTCGCTGGCATACTTGACAATGAGATACATACTGTTGACCATCATTGCGTAAATGTGGCCAGAAAAATTTGCACTCCATCTTCTCAAGAGTGCTTGCAACTCCTCTGTGTCCATCAGCTAGAGAATCGTGCATATGATAGAGGATGGTAGAACGGTATGGGGGCAATACACAAAGGTGTCCTTTGAAGAACAACCACCCGTCATGAATAGCATAGTTGCCGGCGCGTGCATGCAGCATGACTTTGTACCAAGGTGTCTCGAAATTTGTATCTGTATAATACTGGTTGCGCATCTGTTCTATAGAGGACTCATGTACCATGACAAAAAGGTACCATTCCTCTTTGCTAAGAGCATCTGCCACAACATTCTCTAATCCGGGCTGACACTCAATCATGCCACCAAACTGTTGAAAAGTCTGGCTCAATCTGGTCTAGTGATTGGACCATTGCGCGCATGCTCTGAAGCCACCGGAAGACCTAATGATCTGTGCGGACTATGAAATCTTGACCATATAAAAAATGTTTCCATGTCTTGAGGGCATGGACGACTGCACGTAACTCTTTGTCATACACGGAGAAACTGTCGGTCCGTACATCGAAGGGTTGATCCCATTGTGCCAATGCTAGGTACATTGCTGTGGTGACTGCCTCCTTCAGCTGGTCAAAGGCCAAAAGAGCTGCTAGAGTAAAGGTGATAGGCTGCTTCCTACCTTTTACTCCCTATAAAAGGTCAGTGATGGGAACTGTATTTTTTGCCAAGTCTTTGATATGCTTCTTGTATGCCTGGCAAACTCTCATAAACATTCGAACTTCCTATGCCGTGGTAGGCACCTCCCACTCCACTATATTCTTCTCCTTCGCTGGGTCCAAGCGATCACCTGTCAAAGTGATGATGTACCCCAAGTAATGTACCTCCTCCAAGAAGAAACTGCTTTTCTTGACGTTGATGTACAACTTGTTGTCCTTCAATAGTTAAAGAACCTGCTAAGAGTTCTTCATATGGTGTATTGGATTCTTTGAGAACATCAAAATGTTGTCTAGAAACACAAAGACACTCTTACCGATCAAAGGTTTGAAGATCTGTAGCATCGTGTACGGTTGAAGGACGCGAGTGCCTTGTGAGCCTGAAGGGCATCACCATGATAAACATAGCTCTCTCCAAATGCCATCAGGATCTCTAACACACATAAACCTGTCCAGAAAAGCTGTCCTCACCTCTACATAAGTCGGGTTTCTGTGAGCACCCTGATCATCACGCATCCTTGTAGAGAAAGTCTGCAGCCAAGTTCTCGCTTCTCCCAACAGACAAAAGGATAGAATCTGAAGAAGGACTTCTGGAGCATTCATGTCTTTAATAAGAGCTGTGAACTCCAAGCACTCTAAAACCTCTCTGGGTCTTCATTGGGCAACCTGTGAAATCGAGGAAATTCATGAGCCATCTCTCCTCTTGACTAACTTATCTCAAACACACTCCCAACCAGAAATACCACCCAATCTCTTATGGGAAGAAAACAAAAATAATCACTCTACTGAAGAAAACTTACCTTGCATTTGACTGGCATTCTTCTTCCTAAGAGCAATCACTTTCAAAGCCTTTTGAACCTTAGCACGGAGACGTATCACCCGAAGTTCAACATCAAGGCATCTATCTCTCCTGTGTCCACACTCCCTACATAACTCACAATAAACCAGCCAATCTTCTGGTCGGTTTTGTCTTGAGTACCCAATCTCAATTCAAAACTCCTCCTGTCCCCAGTAGGATTGCCAAAAAGATGATAAGGAAAAAAAAGGAAAGACAACCAGAAATTATGTACTTCACCACGTCAGATAGCTGAGACTTCATAGGGATCAGCTGCAATGTGGGCTTGTAGATGTTGAGCTTATGAACCAGGTTCCAGAGCAGATATCTAGAGCACACAAATAACAAGTAAATCTCCCACACAATCTGACTAGAACACACACACAAAAACACACAAATTCTTTGAAAGAGGGGAAAGAAGGCTTTGACTTATTGTAGCTCTGTGTCAACCAAGAGTTGTTCATACACACAGTCGTTCTTTGTACGACAGATCAACCACACATGATGTATCTACAACACCTCCTTCCAGCAGCTTGAATAAGTAAAACAGCATTTACTTATGCTTCTCGTACGTAATCCTCATGCACAAAGAACCCCCAAGAATGCTAATCCATCGAGTTATCCCCTCCACCTATAGATTCATGAGACCTCAACGATCAAAGTCCCTATCATGATTTCCGTTCAGTCACTATTGCATCTGCACACAAGCTGTACGTCATACTCAGAATTGTAAGCAGCCACATCCTGAGTACTTCCAGCAGCGACAACTCCCGATTTGTGTTCTGTTCCAGCTAAGCTCCCCCATGCAGCCTGCACACTTGTGCATGATTAAAGGTAACAAACCCACAGCCCAAAAAAATAAGCGACTCGTACTTCATGTTGATCAGCCCGTTAGCTCTCCACTCAGCTAATCATCCATCAGCCCTGTGCTTTTTTTTTTTCAGATCATCACACCCCGTTGACAGCCCGTACACAGCCCAATCGCCCTCTTAGATCGTCACAACCCTCTACACCTTGACGCACTGCTTTTGTACAACACTTTGAAGCCCATGAACCATCCGTTCATCGACCAGTAGATCCTTTCCTCTGTCTTCCTTTTCTGCTCTCTCCCCCCCACGCAATCTCTCTCGCTCATCCACATTTTCCAGCACTCTCCAGTAGCCGCCATCCCACGTATCAGCCCACTCGTCAGCCAGAGCATCCCCAATCCTTGATCACGTAGCCACCTTGCATGCATACATTCCCTTCCAAATTTTCCAGCCACGTCATCACATAGAATTTACCACTCTTCCATTTAAAAAATGCAAATATCCCCCAAGGCACATTAAATGCACATTTTGGACCTTTGGTCACACAATTCCCACACACATTAGCATGCACATTAAGACTTGCATGCACCCCCGTACACTTTTTTTTTTTTGTGGGAAGAAATCTTTTATTGCTGTAAAATAATTGCATTCACAGTTACTTCGAAAGTGGAGTAAGTACTACTCAACTGAAGATCTCAGTATAAGCTGTATATACATCCTGATCAATCAAACGAGTCTGAACGCAATCATAGAATGATTGCTGCAGAGATCGTTTGAAAAAAACAAAAGATGAAAATAGGGGATCACCAAAGACTCTATGATTTCTGTCCATCCATAAAGTCCACAGTGCCCAGTAGCATACCCATACAAAAAATAAGTCAAAACCCTGTCTAGCTGGATGAAAACCAAACAACCAAAAAAACCTGCCAAAAGTAACAGTAGGAAATATCGCTCGAAGCCTCTGTCGGATGAGAGCGATGAAGTCACAAGTGTGTGGACAGAACCAAAAGATGTGAAGCATAGATTCAGTAGAGTGTAGGCATCTGTGGCAAACAGCCGGAGCAATATGTCTATGTGCGAGTAACTGGCCAGATGGAAAAATGCCAAGCAGGACTCGCCAAAGGAAAAGTTGTTGCCAAAGAGGGACTTTATAATGCCAAAGGAGACGCAGTCATTTTATCCACCACTTTAGTGGGCGATCCATATGCCAAATAATATTTTTTCTGTAAGAAATCCAAGGCGGAAATAATAACACTTTATACAGAGATGACACTGTGATATGTGAGAGCTTCAAAGGACGGGCTGAAGAGGAAGAAGAATGTAAAATCCAATACTCAAGCCTATTCTGAAGTTCCAAACGAGGTACCGGCAAGAACGGTTGAAGCATTGCTGAAATCCTATGCCATAAAGGACGATAATGAGCTCCCAAACCATGTTTGCTAGCAGCCATAGAAAAGGATAAAAGAGTACCATAATCCTAAAGTACATCCGCCACAGAAGAAATGCCTTTGAAAGAGAGAAAATAAGAACGTCTGGGTTCTTGTATGGCCAAAGAAGGGTGGAATACTTTAGACCAATAAATATTCTCAGCCCTCAAAGAATTACCCGACAAAGAATCTCGGCCATTCCATTCCAAGTGGGATAAAATATGTTTCCAATCAAGAAGCAGGCGAGAGACAAAAGGGCAACCTCTGATCTTGCCTTGGATAGAGCCAAATAGGAAATCCCACTGAGTAGGCTCCCAATGCCCAAAGGCAGAAGTATGAATATGTAATAAAAGAGAGCGGATCATGAAAGCCCAAGGCTGATCTCCTTGCATAAACTGCAACATCATTTTCCCTCTGTGAGCAAGTAAATGCATTTGAATATTGAGAATGTCCAGACCCCCGTGTATCTTTGGAGAACAGAGAGGATGCATAGAGAGTAATCTGAGACTTTTCTTGCCATTTTTTGAACACCAGAAAATTTTCATGATAGCTGACATAAAGGAAACCAGGTCTGCCTTAGTGAACATAATGAGAGGTAGATAAAATTGTATGTATGCTATCAAAATGGATTGTGTTATTCGCAAACGAACATGTAATGGCCAAGTTGCAAGCTTCCAATATTCAAGTTTTGTCCTCAACTTTGTGAGCACCCAATCAGTTTGTTGAGAACGGGTGAGTCCCCAACCTAGAGGATAGCCAAGATGTCGAATCAATTGAGAAGCGGGAACAATTTCCCCATGCCACAAAAGACTGTGCCATTCATAAGCATGCAACGGCAACAATTTTGATTTCTGAAAATTGACCCGAAGACCAGCAGCCAATCCATATGTAGAAAGAGCCTGCATAATCATGGACAGATCACTCCGAGTATTTTTTGGGGTAAAGAAAGAATCATCAGCATATGCTTGAGCGATCATGCTATGACTGCCAGGAATCTCCAAACCGTGCAACTGGTCAGTGTCCAAAAGGTGGTCCAGATATTGAAGCATTGGATGAGTGGCTATGGCAAAAAGTAAAGCACTTAGGGGACATCCTTGCCTAACAGAACAACCAAGAGTCCAGGTTGTAGAAATATCCTTTGAAAGTATGCAGGCAGCTTTACTATCTTGATATAGCCAAGTGATAACTTGCTGCATTTTTGTGCCAAATCCCAATGCCTGCATAGTCGATGAAATAAAATCCCACTTAACAGTATCAAAGGCTTTGGCAATATCAACTTGCAATAGCAAAACATCCTGCTGCGTGTATTTGGCATATTCAATTCCAACATAGGCATTAACAATGTTATCTGTGATATGCCTATGCGGAACAAAACCATATTGTGCAGGATGCAACCCATCCCAGTCAATCATCTCATCCAAATAGTAGTTCTAGGCATCATCCCCTTCATAGACACAAAGGCAATACAAATCTACAATTAAGCATGCCTCAAAGAACTAGCAATCGGCACATCCAACTCACAATCCTCAAGCAAGAAACACCAACCAACATCCTGCAGCTCATCAACTCCAGCTTGCGCATTTATCAGCATATCCTCATCACATAAAGGCATATCCAAATGCATGCCATTCAATCCACCATCATAAACATCCTCATACTGAATACATGCATCTCCATATTTGCTCCCTAAAACATCCCCTATTTCTTGCATATCCCCAGGTGTTGGGTAAGTGGAGAATCTTGTGCTATCCTCCTCGGTGTGTGATATCTTCAACATTCTTCTTCAGATCCCTCAATAGATTCTCTTGTTCCAACTAGCCTTCACCACTGCCAACTATCACATGTGCCATTTCCTCATGTTCCTCATGCTGCTTAACACTCCCAATTTGCCACGAAATAGTTGAATAAGACTCTTGTACCTTGAACTGCTCAACCAAAGCATTTGACAAGGCAACCCAATTGCTCTCGACTCTCATAGACACATGAGTGCACTACCCTTAGAAAATCACCCAAAATATCGGCCCATTTTGCCTCAGGCCTCTTGTATGAATCCCATGCATGTTAAAAAACCCATAAATACACCTCAAGGTCCTCCTACTTGGCTCCACAACACACTGGAAAATCCATAAAAGCAAGCCACAAAATGTCACTCAATGAACACCAACCAGCGCCCAAAGCTATCCGAAAAGCATGTATCCTATGTAGGCTTTCCACTACCTTAGGCATGCATCAATTCACCATCTGTAACTTCTTTTAAAAAAAGACATAGTCGAACAGCTTAAAAAAAACCTCTGCAAACAATCAAATACAACAACTTCATGATACCCCATAACCATACAATGCTCATCTCACATCAACTTCCTGCATGCAACAACGGTCCAGCATATGGTTGACACCTTTGGGCACTGACTTGGCAGCAAAACTCCCTCAAAACCTTCCACCGGAAATATTCTTTCCATCAAATGCCTTTATCCATCTCTGTCATTACATATCTGTACCGAGTCAAGGAGTATGGGGATTACACATCCGGGCGTAGCAGGATACCATGGCTAGCACTGTCCTCTTCTATGGCACTTGCAGTAGGGGGAGATCAGAGGTGTTGGTATGCATGCACAAAGAGATGGTTTGCAGGACTAGGGCTCCACATGGACAGACTACCTCCTTTCCAATACAGCATGGACGCTCCTTTCTCTCTCCTTCTATCACACGAGGTCAACCAGGTTATCCGTGAGGATCTACTACAGCTACACACATTCTGGACTTGGTTGGGCCCAAGTGATCTTCCAATGAAGATGAGCTTCTACAGAGATCACTTCCTACATATCACAGTGGAGGATTTCATTGACAGAGGGTTAACTCACAGATCACACTTGGGGACATCCCCTCCTTGTTTAGAGTCGGAGCTCGACTGACGGGGGTCACAGTGGCCTTGGTTAGACGCAGAGCTACGACCAGGAGACGTACCAGGATTGCACCCTTGAGGAGGCGACAGCGTTCTATTGCTGACCTCATGCCTCCACTTCCACAGCCTCATACATCCTGATGTCCTGTTGCTAACGATGATGATGATGATGATGATGATGATGGTTATGGTGATGCCGACGATGATGCTGAGATGGATATATATATAGTCGGCATATGACTATGTTGTACTTAGGACTTAGTACTGGCATTTTGCTTTTTTTTGCATTCTGCATTGGTATGGATGCTCGTTTAGTAGCTCCACTACCACAGCTCATTGTATCAGGTTTTTCAATCTCATAGACCTATCGGTCTTCGGAAGAGTTTAATAAAGTTTCTTTCTTTCTTTCTATCTATACAACAAAACTGATTACCTTCTATAACCATTAGCATGATTACCTTCTATAGCCATTAGCAGGTGCACCTTTTGGGAAACTATTTAAGGCATCTTTGCAAAACGCCAACAGAATGATGAAGCTCCCACCTACCGCTTCCTACATAGCATCCCCCATCAATTATCATGTGCAATGATGATGCTCCATGCCTGCTATGAGCTGCTCCTCTCGTCCATCTCGAGAGCAGCAAGCAGAGCGACTACCCAGGGAGAGGTGCATATGCACATTGTGTGACATGCAGGAGGTTGAGACAGAGGAGCACTTCATCTTCATGTGTCTTGTTTAAAATGAGATCCGAGGGCGTTTCTACTGCCTCTTCAGAGATAGCTATGGGATTCTGGTGCGATTCCTCTCCCACCCAAACCAACAACGTTAGCAGGTTTCATTCATGAGGTACTCACACACCGCGAGAGGATACTTCGAGCACGGAGACAGGAGCATACTTTTTCCTTGGCCGATCCCTCTCAGAGCTCTATCACGGAGCTTTTTCAGCCAGATCACATGGATCCCCACGAGACGAGGCCTCGACATGACCGTGACCCAGAGCCAGTGACTCGACAGCTCAGACAGAGGGTTGACACACAAATCACACTTGGGGACATCCCCTCCCTGTTTAGAGTTGGAGCTCTCGACCGACAGGTGTCACGGTAGCCCTGGTTACTCTTTTGCTACCCTGAGAGCATCCTCATAAGTGACCAGCTCTCTACATTCAATCTTTATCCTAATCTCCAGCTTCATACCAGCAACAAACCTATCCTTTTTATGACTCTAGGAGGAACTTCAAGTAATAAGGCCACCTGCCATTTATTCCACAACACAGTGAACTTACTGACATACTCATCCACTAACTGAGTCGGCTGTTGCACATTCAACAAGTGAAGAGGAAGAGAGAAGTGAAACCAGCAATGAGGATGAGAGCTCGATCACTTCAGAAAGTGATGAAGGAACAATAGCATTGGTGGATTTGGTAGATGAGGATTCACAGGTAAATATTGTGGGGGCAGCAGGGTTCGGTGAGGAAAAGGTGGATAGGTTTGAGGTTATCAAGGATTTAATGCAGCCCAAATATTCTCAAGAATCAACCCAGGTGTTGATTGAGCAATCATTGAATCCTGATCTCAATGTTGAGGAGAAAGAAGAATATTTGAAGATGTTGCAAAAATACCCCAATTTGTTTATTACCTCTTATGAAGAGATCAGGGGATTTAAAGGGAAGCCTTTGAGGATTGAGCTGAAGGAAGGTGCCAAACCTGTTTTTCAAAAAATAAGGAGATTAAGCCCGGAACAAAGAGAGGTGCTGAAGGAAGAGGTAGATAAGCTTCTCAAGGCAGGAATAATTTATCCTGTAGTTCACTATGATTGGATAAGTCCTGTGGTCATAGTGCCAAAAGGTGTAGACAAATGGAGAGTCTGTGTCGATTACAAACCTTTGAATGCAGTGACAAAGAGAAACCACTATCCTCTGCCTTTTTTGGATGATATTCTTGATAAAGTGGCAGGTCATGAAATGTACAGCTTGTGTGACGGATATTCAGGGTACTTGCAGCTAGCCATAGCCCTAGAAGATCAAATCAAGACTACTTTCATTACCCCCTGGGGCTGTTTTTGTTATAGGAAAATGCCTTTTGGAGTTACCAACGGCCCCTCGCACTATCAGGAGAATTCAGATCTGATTTTATCACCTTTCCTGGATAAATTTTGTAAAGTGTTTATTGATGACATCTGTGTCTACTATGGAAGAAGGGAGCACTGTGGCAAGCTGGATCATGTATTTTATGAGATTGATTATAATGGTGGTTAATTAAATCCTAAGAAGACTCAGTTATCTCAGACCAGCATTAAAATATTGGGGCATATTGTATTTGAGAATGGGATTGAGCCAGTTCCAGGTAAAGTAAAAGCTTTAGTTATGCTGTCCTCTCCTAAGAATACCAAGCAGTTGCATACCTTTCTCCACAAGGTGAAGTATTTGTCGACATGTTATCTCAGAAGATGAAGTATCTATCTACTATGGAAGAAGGGAGCATTGTGGCAAGCTGGATCAGGTATTTTATGAGATTGATAATAATGGTGGTCAATTAAATCCTAAGAAGACTCAGTTAGCTCAGACCAGCATTAAAATATTAGGGCATATTGTATCTGAGAATGGGATTGAGCCAGTTCCAAGTAAAGTAAAAGCTTTAGTTATGTTGTCCTCTCCTGAGAATACCAAGTAGTTGCATACCTTTCTCCAGAAGGTGAAGTGTCTGTCGAGATTTATTCATATGTTATCTCAGATTTTGTATCCTCTTCAGCAGGTGGTAAAATCTGAGCCTCTGAAATGGATGACAGAGAGTGAAGAGGTGTTTGAGGCAGTTAAGGAATCCTTGACTCATATTTTAAGTGTAAAGCCACCAGATTATTCCAAGACTTTTTATGTGAATCCGTCTGTAGGACCAGATGCTATTGGTGCTATTCTTTTGCAACAGGGAGAGGGTTCCAGATATATGAGGCCAGTCTATTATGCCAGCAGGGTGAAGAGTGAAGTAGAGAGGAAGTATTCAGCAGCTGAATTGGTCCTGGCTAGCCTCTTGTATGCCTGTAGGAGATTTCGGTCTTATCTTTTTTTTTTTTTGGCGCAAAAAGTAGTGCTAGTTATATTACTTGAAAACGAGAGTACAAGAAGGCCTAAAGGCCAGCAGGCTGCAATCACAAAACGGATTCAGCCCGAGGAGTCAAAATGCTAAATACAAGCCTCTCAGGGCATAATCATCGGAGAGTGGACAAACAGCCACGGTGGAGGGGCGTAATTCCACTGAAGACTCTGAGTAGAATGCTGGAAGAACAACTCCCGGTGGTCCCAGTCGCGAAGGAAGCGCCGTCTCTTTTCCTTCCCTGCCCGGGACTCCCCCTGAATCTGATCCCACTGACCCTTGAGCGTGTGAACGATCATGCTCCAAATGTCTGCTAGGGTCTGGGTAGCAGCAGAAGTCTGAGCTCCTACAGTCTGCGCGCATCTGGAAGTCCAGATATGCCAGCCTGCAATGCTCCCTATGATCTCCCAAACTGGGTGCCGAGGCATCGCTCCTGCATCTGTCTCTGTCAGATGCCAAGGGAAGCTGTCCATGTATGCCCAGGTGGCCTGCGTGATGAAAAAGACGGGATCCTGTCTAGAGAACTCATAAGCCAAGTGATGTCCCATCTCAGTGCTGCACCAACAAACGGCTCCCCAAGTGATCGGTCCTAGCTCGGGTGCAACCCTCGCTAAGATCCCCATGACTCCCTTCCAAACTGTCTGCGCATGCGAGCAGCTCCAAAGGCAGTGCTTCAGGGACGACGACTCCTGAAAACACATCTGGTGATGCCCCTCCTGCCCCATCTGCCTCAGCCAGCTGCCAACTGGTAGCCCCTTGTGTGCCACCATCCAAAGGAAGTAAGAGATCTTCCTCGACCGCCAACTGGCCCAAAGAGTCTTCCAGAAAGTGCGAAGAAAGACCAAAGATATCCCCTGGGCATACCAACTATGTGCCTGTGTGGGTAGCTCGCGCTGGAGAGCCCCAAGAGCACGCCTACCCGTACGCGCACTGTAAGAGAAGAAGGGGGTAGGGTTCTCTGAGGTCTCCAATGGTGGCCAGCGCCACTCCCCTGGGTCCCACTCCACCTCTGTCAAGGAACGGCCCTCCCATATCCAGAGTCTCCAATCCTGGTCCTGCATAATCAAGGGGTCTATATGCCACGTCTTCCCTTGCAGCTCTACAATGCGAAGGCGTTGCCAGGGAAGCTGGGGGTCGATCACGGCCTCTCTGCTCTGTAGGCGGCTATCATCGGTGACAGAGAAGAAGTGTACCAAGGAGTCCGAGAAAAGGCCTACAACCACCAAAGGAATGCCTCGTGGAGTGAACTGTCCTAGCCACCTCTCATCTCCCGGGAAGAGCTGTCCGATGACTATGGGAATCCTCCAACCTGCAGGAATGGCAACATCAATCTCCGCTCGCCGAGCCTGGATCCCACGTGCCGTACCTACTGCTGTTGCCAGCTCGCCTGGGCTCAACTGGCTGTAGACGTCCCTCCAAACCCGGAGCGAGTGCGCG
This sequence comes from Dipteris shenzhenensis, assembly GCF_047967505.1. NCBI lineage: Eukaryota > Viridiplantae > Streptophyta > Polypodiopsida > Gleicheniales > Dipteridaceae > Dipteris > Dipteris shenzhenensis. Next base: position 47,059,512 of record NC_141610.1, read on the forward strand.
GGCCCACGTGCCCAGAGTGCCCAAGGGATATGGGATCTCTCTCCAAGCTGGCGACCTGTATCGTCTGTCACCTGGCTGCTCCAGATCAAGGGCTGTCTGTCTATCTCCTCTCTGCAGCTAGGGGGAACCTGGGAGAGGCTGTGTCACAACTTCCTCCAAACCGAGACGAGGCTACGAAGGAAGGGGGAACGGGGCTGAGTCAAAGGGGGAGAAGTGAAGATCCATCGGATAGAAGGCTGCCAAACACCCCCTCTCTGGGGGGTACACGCACTGAGATCATGCTGTAGCAAGAGCTTCCACGTCTGTCCTCCTGGGGTCAGACCGCGGATGACTAACTTGCCAACAAGTGCCTCACTCTGCAGTTCTGGATCTATGATGCCGAGGCCGCCCTTTGTCTGGGGGAGAATGACCGTCTGCCAAGCGACCCTGGCTCTGGTGGTGCCGAAACCATCTGAACCAGACCATAGGAAGTTCCGCACCAGTCTCCTCAGCTGGGCTACACATGATCTCGAGAAACACCAGCAAGAGGCCACATACCAAGCAGTGGCAAGAAGGACCTGGTTGACCACAAGGGCCCTACCTGCCAAGGAAAGCCGAGCCGTGCTCCAGAAAGCAAGCTTCCGTCGTATGGAGGCTAGGACCGGCAAGAACTGCTGAGCCGGTGTGATGTCCAGGCCTACCTGAAATCCCAGGTAACGTGTCATCTGTCCTCTAGGGATCCAGCGAAACCCCAGGAAAATATCCCACTGTGAGCTGGCTCTCGGATCCGTAAGAAAACCAACTGACTTATGCCAGTTGATTTTCGCCCCAGCCGCAAGGCAAAAAATCTCTAGGGACAGTCTCACTCGCTCCAGTGACTCGACATCATCCTGCACATATAGGGCTGTGTCGTCTGCATACTCGAAGTCCAGAAGTTCTGCATCGTCTCGAATAGGGAGACGCATCCCGCGAAGACCAGTGGTACGGGCTCGAAGGAAGTGGGTCATGGCCTCCGCAAAAAATAGGCAGAGGTAGGGCGCTAGCGGACAGCCCTGACGCACCGAGCGCTCGAGTGTGAATCTCTCCCCCATCTTGCCGCTGATGATAACCCGACTGGAGGCCGACCTGTAAAGGCTAGCAATACCTCTGATCCACTCGTCCACAGGAAACCGAACCGAGAAAGTGTACCTTCCAAGAAGGACCAGTCTACCCTGTCGTACGCCTTCTCAAAGTCGAGGAGTATGGCAAGGTGCTGGCCACTGTGCTGGGCCCATTCCGTCGCCTCTGAGAAAGTGAAGATGTTGTCCAAAATGCTGCGATCTGGGACAAAACCAGTCTGGGTGTCATAATCAAGTCATGTAGCAGGGGGCGGATGCGGCTACTGATCATCTTGGCGAGGATTTTGTAGGCGGTCGGGAGGAGGGTGATAGGGCGCGGCGCCACTGTCTGATCTCCTGACGGTCCCCCCCTTTGGGAATGAGGCAAATCAAGCCTATTGCAAGGCTCTCTGGCATTTGCCCGTTGGAGAAGATATGCTGGAAGGCTGCGAGCAAGGGCCGGTGGATCTGCTCCCAAAAGGTGATGAAGAAAGCTCTGGAGAGGCCTTCCTCACCTGGGCATTTCTGCCCATCAATAGCGCTCACCGCATCCTGCATCTCCGCCACAGTGAAAGGGGCGAGAAGGGCGTCACTCATGCTAGGCTGCACGAGCCGCGGTGTAGATCTCCACACCTCCTCCCTACATAGGCGGCCACGAGGGTCTGGGGGCTCCTGCTGGAACAATGATCTGTAGAAATCTGTCGCCAAGTCCCAGACCTCGTCTGGATCTGTCCTGACACTACCATCCTGCGCCCTAAGAGAACGGAGCTGTTCCCCTGCTGAACTCTGTCCATGAGTCCTGAAGAACTCTCTACACATCCTGTCGCCTTTCCTAGCCCAGAAGGACTTGGAAGCATGAAATGAGAACTTTGAGCGGCGCCGGGTGATCTCCTCTAGCATGGCTCGGGCCCGAACCTCCTGCTGTCTGAGCTCCTCAGAGCTTGGAGAAGACTATTGCATCTGCTGAATCGAGGCGAGACCTCGTCTGAGACCCCTCTCCCTCGCCCAACACTGCTGCTTGACCTGAATCGCCTCCTGCTGACAGATGAGGCTAGACTCAGCAAGCGCCTGAGCTACCTGTGCTGCCATATCCCCGGTGGGGTCCCAATCCTGCTCCCACAGGTCCACTATCCTGCTGTGAACCGCTGCTCTGGAGTAGATGGAGTCTGGGATCCGGCATGAGCGTGGAGGTGAGGAGTGAGAGGCTGAGTCCAGGACTAGGATGACTGGGGCATGGTCTGGGAGTGTCGTCCCTGGAACCACTCCTGACTCTCCTCCTCTGCCAAGCGCCCAATCGCTAACATAGAAACCGTCCAGCCGCTCCAGAAGTCTGCCTCCCTCCCTCCAGTATCCCCAAGAGAAGTCCAGACTCCCTGTCCATCTGCGAAAGGAAGGCTCCCTCCAGCTGTCCCGACCTCCCACTGCGAAGAGGAAGGAATCCCAATCTGCCTGCTCTGCCTGAGCTATACCGAGGAACTCTGGGCCCCGTCCCTGCTGATCCTCTAGGGTCTCAAGGTTATTGAAGTCCCCTCCTACAATCCAAGAGTCCATCTCTGGCAACAAGTCTGTCAAGGACCTCCAAAAAGTGGCTCTCCGTCTGAGATCGATCGGGGCATAGATATTGAGGATGCCGATACGGGATCCCTCAATATGCAAGCCCACCCAAAGAGCACGTCCTAGGATCAGAGTGCCAAAACCACACACATGCTGAACTAGAGAAGCGTCGATGGAGGTACAGACACCCCCGCTCCTGCCCTGCTCGCCAATCGAAGGTTCCCAATAGGTGTGGGAGCATCCTGTGAGGACCTTCCCACAAATACTGGTCTGAGAAGCCGAAAGCTTGTGTTCCTGTAGTAGGAGCACATCTACCCTTCCCACCAAGGCTGGCTGGAGCTCCTGTCTGAGCACCATCTTCCTGGGGCCGCGGGTTCCTGATCAGTGGAACCCATTGACGTTCCAAGAGATAATGCGTATACTCATGAGGAGGGAAGGTGGGCCACAAACAGCTGTCTGCTTGCGGTCGATGTCGAAGTGGTCGGAGGATGTCGAGTGTGGAGACGAAGGCGCTTCTGTGAGGGTTTCGAAGGCGAGGCCGGATCCTCGGACCCATCCTCTAAAACCTTCAGCAGAGGGGAGAGGCCCTTCGTCCCGTGGTGGTAGGCTCTCTCTAACCAGCTCGACACCTTTGCCAGGGAAATACTGTAGAAGCCCGCTACCTCTTAGGTCCTCCACGGGCGGAGTCCTTCCGCGTAGGCCCACTCCAGAGGTGGCCAAATAATGACTAGGAGTCGGAAACGTTTGGCGTTGTGGCGCCATCGCAGACGAACATCACCCTCCTGCCACTGCTGCTGAAGAAGCTCCGCTGCTCTGCTACCGATCCAGTCCTGCACCTGCTCCTGGGACTGATATCGTATCGTCTCCCAAACATTTTCATTCGTCCATTGCTCATTCCCTTCACTGGAGATAGTGAAGGAATAGCTAGGACCATCGTGAGGGGCAAGGACGGACACCTTACCCTTTGCCCCCTTGTGGAGGAAGAAGATGCTGATGTCTAGGCATGCAGGGAAGGAGCCAATACCCGCTGCATCCAAATAATCCCAAGGTCCTGCTTGATAAAACTCCAATGGAAGAGCTCTAGGAGCAGCCCTTGGGCGTGGGGACGAAGATGAGGAGTCTGAACCAGAGAGAGGGGTGCTGGCCACTTGCGGGAAAGGGCCTCTCCCCTCCGCCGGGCCAGGAGGGATAGGCGCGGGTGAGGTCTGTGCTGGCTTCAGGGCTGCAGGTGGCTCAGGCGGAGGGGGGGGTTCCCTCTGGATCATGCTCGAGGAAGAAAGTGGAGTGGGGGGGGGGGGATCCTAGAGGGGGTGGGGGTCGGAGAATCGAGGAGGGGGGAGGGGGAGGAGGGCGGGGTGAAGGATGAGGGGGAGGCTGGCTGATCTTCTCCTTTCCCTTCTCCTTCCCCTTACTGGGCTGCTGATGAGTAGGGACCACAGGGGGGGCTCTTGCTGTAGATGGGCAGGTTTTTTGGGTCCTGCTTTGTTTCCCTTCCGTTTTCTTTTGACCTCCATCCAGCCTTCCCCTTCGGGGGGGGATGTCGCTAACTGGTGGGGGGGATCCTGAGTTGCCTGAACGGGGGCCTTCTGAGGTTCTGTACCCGTGAAGTGAGGACATGAGCGCGCCTGGTGCCTGAAGCCATGGCATCTCAGACACTGATTTGGGCGACCAGTGACCAGAATACGCTGCATCAATACGCTGCATCACCACACCTGTGTCTGTCTCGATCTCGAACTCCGAGGGGATGCTCTGCGGATCAAGGACTGCCACTTTGACACGTGGCACCCCTTGGGCTGCCGCCGCATCAACGTAGGTGTCCTGCATAGACCAGCCAAAGTGCGCCCCCAGGTCCTTGATGATCGAGCGAAGCTCGGTTGCGAGACCTGGGAAGATAAGGGTAACTGGATGGCGAGGAATGCGAAAGCAGGCATCGAAGTCCGCTACACTGAAACCCCTGTACCATGGGACCATGAGGATGATCTTCCCACCCACAGAAGTAAGGGATCGCCTGACCATATCACTCGCAGCCTGTGCTGAGGAGAGCTTGAGCAAGAAGATGCCACATCCCATGAGTGCAACCTCCTCGATGTGACTATCCTCGAGGTAGAGGGTGGATTGCAACCAGTCCCTGATGTCTGCTCGTGAAGGGGAGTAGCCAATGACTCTCCCATAAACGGATGTCTGGGAAAAGTCCGTGGCGGCCTGCTTCACCAAGGAGACCTGGTGCTCTGTCAATGTTACGCGATAGGCTGATGGAGGGGGGGGTCCGTCTGGGCCGCCAGTTCCGGGCACGTGGCCACCATATCGCACTGACTAACTGTGAACGCTCCAAGGCGGGGGAAGGGGAAGGAAACGGAAGAGGCGGGGATGGGGGATTAAGGCGGGGGAGAGAAGAGGGAGGGATGGAGAGGTATGAGGAAGCCGGGAGGGAGAGAGGTGGTGACGAAGGGGGGGTGGCGGAGGAAGGAGGAGGAGAGAGGTGGTGAGGAAGGGGGGGGCAGCGTAACGCCTTAGCAGGGAGGGGCAGGCGGGGGCGGGGGGGTTGGTAGCGCCACGCGAGGGGGGGGAGGCGGGTGGGGGGGGCTGAATGCGGAGAGGGGAGGAGCGGAGAGGAAAGGAGGAGCAGAGCAGGGGGGGAGCGACGGGCGGAGAGGGAAGGAGTGGAGCGGGGAAGCAGGGGTGAGCGGAGTGTGGCGAGGGGGGGGGAGGAGCGGATCGATGGGCGGAGGGGGAGGAGAGGGGGGCGGATGGCCGCGCAGAAGCGGCAGTGAGGGAGGAGGTAGAGGGGAGGGCCGCGTAGCGCGAGGGGGGGGTAGACGGGAGCGGAGGAGGGGAGGGAGTTTGCAGGAGCTTGAGTAGTGCACACAACATCAGCAGAAGAACTAAGGAGGCTTCGGTCTTATCTATTGTCCAGGTCTTTTGTGGTTCTTACCTCATGTTCACTATTGCCTCATATGTTGAATAGTACAAACATCTCCAGGAGCATGATTAAATGGATAGTAGAGTTACAGGAGTACTCTTTTACCTTCTTGGTTGAGAACTCTACCAGAGCTTCCTTGGCTGATCTTCCCACCTATAAGGAAGGACCTATTTTAGTTGAAGATGTGAAGAAGAACACTGAAATGAATGAATAAAAAAGTACTAGAGGATGCATTTGTTTTACACTTTGATGGATCTTACAAAAAAAGTTTAAATAAAAGTACAGGAGGAATTGTCATTTATGATCCTGGAGGAAAGGAGATTCGAAAAATGGGAATTCAGCTCAAAGCCAGCAGTAATAATTAGGCTGAATGTGCAGCCCTCTTCGAAGGTTTGAAAGTATGCATTAGTCTGGGTATAAAGAGACTTGTGATTAAGGGAGATGCTAATGTGCATGCTAATGTGTGTGGGAATTGTGTGACCAAAGGTCCAAAATGTGCATTTAATGTGCCTTGGGGGATATTTGCAATTTTTAAATGGAAGAGTGGTAAATTCTACGTGATGACATGGCTGGAAAAAATGCATGCATGCAAGGTGGCTACGTGATCAAGGATTGGGGCTCTGGCTGACGAGTGGGCTGATACGTGGGATGGCGGCTACTGGAGAGTGCTGGAAAACGTTGATGAGCGAGAGAGATTGTGTGGGGCGGAAGAGCGGAAAAGGAAGAGAGAGGAAAAGATCTACTGGTTGATGAACGGATGGTTCATGGGCTTCAAAGTGTTGTACAAAAGCAGTGCGTCAAGGTGTAGAGGGTTGTGACGATCTGAGAGGATGATTGGGCTGTGTACGGGCTGTCAACGGGGTGTGATGATCTGAAAAAAAAAAAGGACAGTGCCAATGGACGATTAGCTGAGCGGAGAGCTAACAGGCTGATCGATATGAAGTACTAGTCGCTTATTTTTTTGGGCTGTGGGTTTGTTACCTTTAATCACGCACAAGTGTGCAGGCTGCGTGGGGGAGCTTAGCTGGAATAGAAGACAGATCGGGAGTTGTCGCTGCTGGAAGCACTCATGATGTGGCTGCTTACAATTCTGAGTATGACGTACAGCTTGTGTGTAGATGCAATAGTGATTGAACGGAAATCATGATAGGGACTTTGATCACTGAGGTCTCATGAATCTATAGGTGGAGGGGATAACTCGATGGATTAGCATTCTTAAGGGTTCTTTGTAAATGAGGATTCCGTACGAGAAGCATAAGTATGAGCTGTTTTACTTATTCAAGCAGCTGGAAGGAGGTGTTGTAGATACATCATGTGTGGTTGATCTGTCGTACAAAGAACAACTGTGTGTATGAACAACTCTTGATGGACACAGAGCTACAACAAGTCAAAGCCTTCTTTCCCCTCTTTCAAAGAATCTGTGTGTTCCTGTGTGTGTGTTCTAGTCAGATTGTGTGGGAGATTGACTTGTTATTTGTGTGCTCTGGAACGTCGTTCATAAGCTCATCATCTATGAGCCCACATTGCAGCTGATCCCTATGAAGTCTCAGCTATCTGACGTGGTGAAGTACATAATTCCTGGTTGTCTTTCCTTTTTTTTCCTTATCAACGTGGCTGCTGTTGCTTGCATGGCAGCCTGCTGACATGGCTGCCTGTGTGGCAGTCCAGCATGTCCACGGGCTTGTGGATGCCCGTGACAATACCCGCCTATGTCAGGCAACATATTCGAGTCATGCTGAAAATTAATAATAGGTACGTAATGAACGGAATTCCTAGCATTGAAGTCTCCAAGAAAAACTTCTCCTCAACTCGAAAAGTCCATGATATCGTGGTATAAGATAGAATATGGGGATGCCCCTCCCTCCTCTTGGAGCTCTTGGACAAAAGGTGAGGTTTTTGGAGGAAAGTAGCAAATTGCAATGAAGGTATCCCTCAATGATCTGCTATTGATCCGAATCCAAAGGAATCTGGTGTGTGGGTTGTGTCGGTCCACGACGCCCATCCCATTGATAGATTATCGATATAAAACTACGACCCCTCCCAATCCATATACTCTTCCTGCCTCTCTAGTCTCATCTCGGCAAGCTAACCCCATGCATACCCACAATCTGGTGGTAGTGGGCACTCCGGGCTCTGATGAATCTCTGTGCAGAATATATAATATTGCGTCCTATATATGGTTCCGAGAAGTTTCCTAGTTCCGACCATAAGGTTCCATTATAGGTCCGAACGGTACAGATCATGGCCTCAATCCTGTGAGTCTCACAGACCCCCTCTCCCTATGCAAGGGTGGGTCCTCATTTAGGGTCAGTCAGAAGTCGATCCTCGCATACTGCTGCCCACTTCCCCTCCACGAGTGGCATCTTGCTGTTGTACGTAGGCTTGCCTCACAGAGGAGTAAGATCTTCATCCATATGAATCTGTAGGTAGTCACACAGAGCTGCACAGTTACGTAGTTTGCCGCAAGTCAAGCCTGGGTATCTCTAAAGCAAATCACAAGGAGCTGATCTCTAGTGAGGTCTCGTCTGGCCCCTCAGGCTCCCTCAATGCAATGCTCTAGTACCCCCAAATTGGAGGTCACAAAGGTTGTGGCATCCTAGATAGCAAGCTGGTCTGTGGGACCCCACAAACCCTGATGTTTAGGGCCTTCCTGCCTCTCTGCTTCTACTCGTATCAATGACCAGATACAATTGGCATGAAGAGATTCTACATGATGACGTGGCTGGAAAATCTGGAAGGGAATGTATGCATGCAAGGTGGCTACGTGATCAAGGATTGGGATGCTCTGGCTGACGAGTGGGCTGATACGTGGGATGGCGACTACTGGAGAGTGCTGGAAAACATGGAGGAGTGAAAGAGATGAAGTTGGAGGGAAGAAAGCGGAGAAGGAGAGAGGAGAGGATCTGCTGGTCGATGAACGGATGGTTCACAGGCTCCAAATTGTTGTACAAGAGCAGTGCATCAGGGTGTAGAGGGCTGTGACGAACTGAGAGAGCGATTGGGCTGTGTATGGGGTGTGATGATCTGAAAAAAAAATAGCACAGGGCTGATGGGCTGTTAGCTGAGCGGAGAGCTTTAGTATGGAAGAGAAGAGACAGGCTGACGATTAGCTGAGCGGAGAGCTAATGGGCTGATCGACATGAAGTGCGAGTCGCTTATTTTTTTGGGCTGTGGGTTTGTTACCTTTAATCACACACAAGTGTGCAGGCTGCTTGGGGGAGCTTAGCTGGAACAGAAGACAAAGTGGGAATTGTCGCTGCTGGAAGCACTCATGATGTGGCTGTTTACAATTCTGAGTATGACGTACAGCTTGTGTGCAGATGCAATAGTGACTACGAAAGTCATGATAGGGACTTTGATCATTGAGGTTACATGAATCTATAGGTGGAGGGGATGACATGAATCTATAGGTGGAGGGGATGACTCGACGGATTAGCATTCTTGGGGGTTCTTTGTGCATGGGGATTCCGTACGAGAAGCATAAGTATGAGCTGTTTATCATATACAAGCTGCTGGAAGGAGGTGTTGTAGATACATCATGTGTGGTTGATCTCTCAAACAAAGAACGACTGTGTATGAACAACTCCTGGTTGACACAGAGCTACAGCAAGTCAAAGCATTATTTTCCCTCTTTCAAAGAGTCTGTGTGTTCCTCTGTGTGTGTTCTAGTCAGATTGTGTGGGAGATTGACTTGTTATTTGTGTGCTCTGGATATCTGCTCTGGAACCTGGTTCATAAGCTCATCATCTACGAGCCCACATTGCTGCTGATCCCTATGAAGTCTCAGCTATCTGACGTGGTGAAGTACATAATTCCTGGTTGTCTTTCCTTTTTTTTCCTTATCAACGTATTTACAACCAGATAGATATAGCATAGCTTCAAAGCTATTCCTGCATGGCCGCACCAGGTTGAGGCGAACCAGCATATTCCTAGTAGGCATTACTTTGCTCATCATTAGAAACATGGCTAGGGGGCGGAAACAGAATTATCTAAAGGTATAGCTGCCAGAAGTGGTAAACACAGTGGATCAGCCCAAACTACCACTAACCAAAACCTGCCAACCCCAAATCCATCAAATGCTTGAATCTCCTGGGAAGAGAAAGCATTCTCTGTCCAATTTCTCTTGGCAATCGTTCTTGGCTTAAAAACTTTTTTAGGAGGATGCCAATCTGATGAAGAGACTCTTCTCCAACTAGCATTTTATCTGCTACCTTGGAATTTGAACCCCGCATTTTAGCTTTGTGTTTATCATCTGCTTGGGGGGGGGGGGGGAATTCCCCGAACTACGAGTGCATGGCACTGCTGAAGGTTTTGCCATGGAAGCATCATTGCAGCGGGCAGCAGCAGGAGGAGGTTTCAATAAAACTTGTGGACATTCGGATTGCGTATGTCCAAATTTGCCACTCAAAATAGGAACCTGCAAATTTACCCCATGTCAATCTGAAGAAACTTGCTGAGATGGCATTCCCACCATGTCAACCTGAAAAGCAACATGCAGGGGAGTGGGTCTACCAGTGTCCGACAACACACAACAACGATTTAAATTTCCAGGAGAACGAGGAATACAAACCACCTTCCCCAATGCTTCAGCGAAATAAGGCAATGCAGGCATGCAATATAAAGGGAGGTCTATCACCTCAACCCATACAGGGCATCTATGCCAGATAAGCCTTCGAGAGTCCTTTGTATGCATCCACGGATAGACGTGAACTAATTGATTGCCCAAAAAGAGAGGAGATTTTTGCAAAAGCTGTTGCTTGTACTGGGCATCGATGAAAATAACCTCATAAAAACCTCTGTCTGCCTTATAGCAGCCCTCAACAGAACATCCATCAAGCAAGGATTTTAACCGTTGTGTTACATCTGCTGCATCAGGTATGTGGCCAGGAAAGAATAAAACCACTGCTCTCCGAGCCAAGCTCATAACCGGTCCCTACAAAACCTGTCAAGGGACATAAACTCGAAACTCAGGGACTGGTTCATCAGCCAAGCATGATCTACCTCTGAAAAACCCTCCTGCAAAGTGTTAGCAAATGGTTGCAGCTCGGGATTGGTACACAATTCTGAATGTTCTGCAACCAACACCTGTCGATGCTTGAGGTCGCTCCTTTGGCATTGAACAGATTCCATGGATAAGAAGAACAAGACTCAACTAAGCTGAGAAAAGATAGATAGGACAGCGAACAGGCTGGAGAGGAAAGGAGGTCTGTAGGCAGAGAATAACAAGAGATAAGCAGCGCTGAAAAAAAGGCAGGAAAAACTTATAGACAGCACCTAAAATGATAGAAGACAGCAAGAAAAAAACTGTACGCACAGCAAAATGAGGCTGAAAGCAAGGTATAGAAGAGGCTATGAACAGAACGAAACAGATGGAGGAAGCTACAAGGAGATGCGAATTCAGAACACAAAACCACTCACTTTACTTGAGTGCCACTCTTGCGACATAGTTTCTAAATTCACAGTGGCAGTATAAGTTGCATTCCTGATGATTTGCTTCCAATTTTACTGCCTTCAGGACTCCATCGCGTGATATAGTGTGTGATCGTGCTGAAACTTTAGCCATATGGCATATTTGGAAGGCATGCTATTCTTGATGATCTATCAAGTGTCTCTTTCATGTATTCTTGTGGCGATTCATCCAACATTATTTACTATTGGTGGCATTTGAAACCATTGTTAGGGCGATTCTTAGGCTACTCAAAATGAAAATGATGTTTTTGTTGGACCTAGATATAGACTTTCCATTTTCTAAGATGCTACTCAGATAACCCTTGTTTGTTGTTTAGAAAGTAACGGTCTCTCTTTGTGTATTTCTAGCTCCTTTCTTTCCTTAGCTTGACATGGTCTGCTTTATTTTCCTACTCTTTTTGTCTTCTTCTTTTCTTGTTTGGATTGGGGGAGGGGGGGGAGACATTCCCAATTGATTGTTAACTTCCCTAGGGGGCCAAAAATACCTCGTACTTTTTATGAAAATAGCAGGTTGAAGTAGGCAGACTAACCTGAAACTATCAAACTTTAGCACAATCATAGACAATGCAGATAAGATACTTTTAAATGCAAACCCTGTCTGTGAGATCACACCAAACTCCACCTGCATTGTGCAAACGTATACAGGCTTTAAAGGAAATAATCCCTTCTTAAATTCCATGAATTGACATTCTTTTCAAATACAATCTATGAAGAACACATGAAAGTGTTACCAACAAAGCACAATACAGTAGATAAATCACTGTGATGCAAAGGAATTTGAAAAAAGGTCATGTAGCTCTCTTCACAAAATCCACATTAAATCCATAGGATACTAAGAATCCATCTCTAACATTGATATTAAAAAGGACTTTCCCAATAGCCTAGTATGTTAATCCTTATTGTCTTGTAAGTAATAACAGGCTTTTCACAATCTGCAAAATGCTGTATCTGTGACTTCAATCAACCAGTGTTCCAAACTGGTAAATTGTTAGCATGCCTTATGATCAAGAAAAGGAAATAGAGCTAGCTTCAACAATATATTTTACCTGTCCCGCAAAATATCTTGGAGCTATAATTACACTTGGGATAATAATCACAGCAAACTCATATGCATTGCTGAAAAATGAGAGATGGCGAGTCCATACTATGAGCTCCCTTGTGTTCGCTACTAAGATAGAGAAAAACCCCTGAGGCAAAAAAAGACAGAAAACTCAGGCAACAATTTAAAGTAGATGCCACAATACTTTCGTCAGAATCTGCAAAGCATTACTACTTTTTACCTTTCACAGAGTTCTCAGATTAAATGCAGGTAGTAATCCATACACAAAAGTTAAAACCATATGCCAGGTAGAATATGTCATATACTGATCTAACCGGTTGCTTCAGACAGCACCACATTTCAAATTTTTTGTTTTAAACGATTTTATAATTAGCAACAGCTAAAGATTTAGAAATATAGAAAAGAGCGAGGTGACTGAGGTTGGAGACTTATTTCATGAGAGAGGCCCAAGACTGAAACTTTCCTGAGCGAGCATAAAAGTAAATCAAGAATTTCTGTGACAAAGATTGCAATCAGAAACTCCCCTGACCAAAAGGAAAAAGTCAGTAAAGTGCTTCTGTGGCAAAGATGACCACTGCAAGTCAGAATGCAATCTGTAGTTGGAAAATGCGGAGCTATTTGCAGCAAAATTAACGATGATGAGAAGTCAACCAGGAGGTAGGAAGCAGCTAGTACTTACCAAGATGACTGCGCCAACCACAATGGATAAACATGTGGTGACTTGCTCCAGAGGCACCCTACCTTGAGCTTGCACACTGAAAGGAACTCACTGTTGCAAGAAGTGTATTGAGTAAAAGGACAAAGATGTTGCTAATTGAGATTGTGCAAAACCTACAAGCTTATGGCTTCAGTGGTAGAATTGTCGAGCTCTACAAAGAAGCCAGGCACCCTGAGAAATCCACGAGTGCAGGAGCCAAAAAGACCAGGTCAAGCACAGGCTTGCCAAGCCAATCAAAAGACATTCTGGTAACAACCATTTAGTCCAGATGGCTGAGGATCCCAAGTAACAGGAGTCTAATTAGCTAGAAATGCCCAATACGGGTGGAGAGAGGATTGTGAACACAAAATGACCTAGTGTAGGTGAAGAAGGCATGGAAACAGAAGAATCTAGACAAGTATATGCCAAGGCAAAAGTAGCATGGGAGTCATTGAAGTAGCTCAAGGTGATGCTATCTTTGGGACAACTGTGGCAAATGGCTCTGTATTGCACAAGCTTCTTTGGAGAATCGCAAGACACAAGAGAGACAGTAGATATAGCCTAGCAATAGTACCAAAAGGTGTGACCCCACTTGTGGTGACACGTGCTATCTCCATAAGATCAGGAACACAATGGTTGAAGGTAACTAGTTGATGGTAGACAATCAGTGTAACATTATCTCTGAGGATTTGATTACCAAAAGCAGCTCAAACCATCACCTTTCGGAAGAAGTAGATTCCACCATGAGTTAATTGTCATTGCCATGAAAGAAAATACCTACCCCCTACTCCTAGGAAGACAATGGTTGAAATGGACCAAGGTATTTGCATGATTGGGATTAAAGACTATATATATCTAGAGCACGCCCAAACTCATCCTCTGAATTGCAGTTTCAATCTCATGATAGTCACTCATAAGGTTGAAATTCATGAACTCCATCACACATAGCAGGGATTAGCTACTATGACATCCCCGCTGACATCCATCTCAAGATCTCCATGCCCGCTTGGTCGTCATCCCACAGCCACATAGCTCCCTCAAAAAGCAACAGCCCGCTTCCCTTTGATCTTTGCCAGCCCACGCTTATTCTCTGCACCACCCCCGTCACCCTTCTCTGTCATGTGATCAAAGCTGTGCAACAAAGGTCATCATCATGGAGCACCCAAAGTGCATTTACTCCAAGCTCCTGCACTCGATATCCCACGGCCAAGTTCTGAACCTCCCAACAAGAGCAACAGCCCTTCATGCACGTAATCATTGTCAGCACCCGACGCTTCTCTTGCTCATAAAGCACCCACTTAGCCAAAAGCCTCTCTGCCCATAGTCTCTGAGCAATCGTGTGCTCACACAACGCCTAGCCAACAAAACAAACGACCCCCAAAGCAACAATGGACCTCCAGGCCTGCAGTAGCGTCGCCAACCCACTCTCCAAGCTCCTCTGAGGGATCCCCCTCCATCACGTACCCCCTCCCGCCAAAGGCCTCTCCTTTTCGTACATTCTCGGCCTCCCTCTAGAACCATGCTACCCCTCCTCCTTTGTGTGATGATCTCCCGTGTGTCCACGAACTCCTCCCCGCTTCCTGCAAGCTGTCATCTCCATCTAGATCCAACTCGTCGACTAGAAGCTTGCCTTTTCTTCTCTACGTAGCCACATGCATGGTACCTTTTTGACAAGTCCCACGTCACCTTTGCCTTTTTACCACTCCCAAAACTTCCTCACAAACTAGACCAAGGCAATTAATGCACAACTTTAGACTTAAAGCACACCCTTTCACATAACCTTCCAGCAGAGCCTTTATTGCTTGATTGCCATATATATACGCACGTCCATGAAGCCCACAGACCATGACATGGATGCTCACACAACTTGCAATAAATCGAAAATCACTCATGGCAAGATAAACATAGGACACAGGACGGCAATGAAAAGCATGTCATCCCACACCAATTGCTCTGGAGTGTCTGATGCACCCACACTGCTTCTCATCATCTCCCAGAAGTCCTTGTAGAAGTATCTACCATCTATACATCAATGTAGAGTCTTTTATGAGATTGTCCATAACTCAAAGCCACCACCAAATAGCTATGTACATAGCTATGCACCCACCCATCAGCATGCAACAAGTGAAAAACATTTTTTCATTTTTATCCACACATCTCTAGCAACCCCTTTCTTCTGCTGTGACATTCATGTCCAGTAGCTAAAAGAAAAATATCAGCAAACCACCTCGATCAAAAACAAAGCAAGCTTGTACTCTATGCCTCTGCTTTCCTTTTCCCCGATCAAAAGGATAACTTTGAACCCTCCATTGCCAGATATGCATAATCCCACCATCCCCCTGGATCAAAAGGAATCAACAACACACCAAATTGATGTAGCCACCAGCTCCTTTCATATACCCACATTTTCACTAAGCCTCCAGGATCCCATAGCTTATCCTGCCAAGACATCACACAACTCCACTGGCTATTAGCTATCACACTTGTATCATGAGTCTTGCTCAGCTTCACACGAGCCACATCTTTTGAGGTCACTACCTCACACATAGATCTCTCGGGAACAACCAACCGATAATCTGGGATTAGGGACTTCTCAACAGACCCTATTGCCTCAACCTTATAAGCTGCAAAACCTAACTCATCACATGAATTATCACGATCACCCAGGAGCAAACAAACATCCTTCCCACCTAAAGAATGCTCAAACATATCAGCACACTCTTTGCTATGCATCAGGTCTTCACTGACAACTTCATTCTCTGAACAATCATGAGAAGTACATATTTTGTTGTCATTGCCAACCACACATGCAAAATCCGCAAGGGTATCATCAAGTAAAGCATCTAGCTGATCATCAACCATACTATCACTACCATCCAGCTCAACATGCATACTGGTGTTTACATTCTTTTTCAAAGAGATCAATTCTGACATATCATCCAGTGCATCATCAAGAATGCAATCCAGCTCATCATCTGAATCACCATCCTCCTGTAAACACTGAATCTTAACCTCATCATACACATCAAAGTTCGCATGCATACAATCAACACTTGCTGGTCCCACCTAAACTAAGAGTTTTAACTGCAGGTCTTTTACTTTATCAGTAATAGCCACATCAGCTTCATCACTGTCACATATGATTGAGCTCTCATCTTCACTGCTAGTTTCACCTCTCTCTTCCTCACTTGCTGAACTTGAAATCTCAGCCTCTTCGGTATGCACAATCATAGTATCAACCACGAACTGATTGCATTCAGCCATGTACTCCTTCCAAGCCTTACCTTCAAATGGCTGCATATCTGCTGCAACATGACCAGCCATCATATGCACATCATCACACAATTTTGGAGCATGACCACCATCTACCACTACACACACAAAATTATCCTTAGCTGCCTTTCATGGGCTCTCAACCTTTCTGCATCTATGGCAACAACCCCTTCACTCGGGCTCTCCTCTGCCACCTCACACAGATCTGGCTGCGCAACACCCTCCTCCATAGCAACTGACAAGCTTCCATTCATAATAAGTGTAATGATTTACAGCTCCCCTACATTATCAACACTATATGCATCCTGTTCCTTCACCAGTGAAGACAACTGACTCTCTTCCTCTGATGAGATGCTCTCTTCCTCTGTCTCACTCTCTATATCTTCATATGTGACTGTCTCCTCAGGTTCCTCTTCCAATTCCAGCCTACAGTTCATATTGCACTAATCTCTGGTATGGTCTCCATTCTGATCAGGCTAATTGCCTTTCCTTTCCCCTTATCCTCCCATTTCACACCACTGGTAGAGAGCTGATTCAGATCTTTCACCTCCATACTGTAGTCACTTGATCTATCATTTGTTCTCTGCTGCTCAGGATAGACATCTCCCCCTGCCCTAGCTGGCTTATCATAGTGAGGGTTGATATGTCCCCACTCCCCACAATTCCAGCATTGAACATTGCTGCTGATATAACCTGGTCCTCTCCCTGCATCAGCTGAACTTCCTTCTCCTTCGGCCATTCTCTCCTGTTATTCTGGCCTCTGCCTCTTCCTGCAGTCTCCATCCAATTTAGGCTGGCTCTTTCCAACCTTCATTAGGGCTCCTAGATTGTGCAAATCGTGCAAGAAAGGCTGCTCTCACCACTGTATACCCCGGATTTTGCTGCTGAGGATGAGCAGTCCTGAAGGTAGCAACTTGAGTCTGCAGCCATGCTTTTGGATCTCCCTGCAAGCAATAACTCATGATCTGAAACAAAATCTCAGGGGTCGCCCTATCTTTCATAAGTGCTGTAAATTCCATCTTTTCCAGGAATCTGGTTGCATTTTCATACGGCATCCCCCAGAACTCTGGAAAGTCTTGTGCCATCTCTCTCAACTCTTCAATACTACAACCGATTGCACAACTTCACATTTGAAGACTGAACTGCACAGTCCTCCGTGGAGACACCAAAACGTGGATGGACAAAAGCAATAGAGCCTAATCCGCCTTCATAGCCACCCTCATCCACATTTAAAACAACTGAATAGCACAATCACAAGGTAAAAGGCATTCATTCAACATCCTTGCCTCTACACACACTCTACATTCAGCACATTGACTCTGGCCACATTTCCTCTGGAAGCCAAACAACTTTAATAAAACCCCAAATTCTACACAGCTCAAGACAAGTGGACTTCTTCCCTCAACAACTCAGAGAGCAATCAGCTTCAAAATGCATCCAATCCCACAACTCACCGGACAACCACGATGCCCAAGGTTCTCCAGGCTTTTATAATAGAGGCACCCATATCTAAACCTTCCAGCTAAAATAATTGTCGACCTTTCTTCTGAAAATCCAAGCTCTAATTCACAAACAATAACCCGTCTCAAGATCTCCATGCTTGCTTGGTCGTCATCCCGCACCCACATAGCTCCCTCAAAAAGCAACAGCCCGCTTCCCTTTGATCTTTGCCAACCCACGCTTATTCTCTGCACCACCCCTGTGACCCTTCTCTGTCATGTGATCAAAGCTGTGCAACAAAGGTCGTCATCATGGAGCACCCAAAGTGCATTTACTCCAAGCCCCTACACTCGATATCCCACGGCCAAGTTCTGAACCTCCCAACAAGAGCAACAGCCCTTCATGCACGTGATCATTGTTAGCACCCGACACTTCTCCTGCTCATAAAGCACCCGCTTGGCCAAAAGCCTCTCTGCCCTCAGTCTCTGAGCAATCGTGTGCTCACTCAACGCCTAGCTAATAGAACAAACGACCCCCAAAGCAACAATGGACCTCCAAGCCTGCAGTAGCATCGCCAACCCACTCTCCAAGCTCCTCTGAGGGATCCCCCTCTATCACGTACCCCCTCCCGCCAAAGGCCTCTCCTTCTTTTCGTATATTCTCGGCCTCCCTCCAGAACCATGCAGCCCCTCCTCCTTTGCGTGATGATCTCCCGTGTGCCCACGAACTCCTTCCCCACTTCCTACAAGCTGTCATCTCCATCTACATCCAGCTCATCCACTAGAAGCTTGCCTTTTCTTCTGTACGTAGCCACATGCATGGATACCTTTTTGACAAGTGTCACGTCACCTTTGCTTTTTTACCACTCCCAAAACTTCCCCAGAAACTAGAGCAAGGCAATTAATGCACAACTTTAGACTTAAAGCACCTCCCTACCCCCCACCCCACTTTGTTCCCAAGCCTCTGCCCTACCACCACTCATAGAGACGCCGAACTCCAAGTTTGAGTACACAAATTGTGGTTAAAACATGCACTTTATTTATTTCATAGCTGTATACAATTAGACCATAGCTTCAGTTTCTCATTGGACCCATCTGCTGCATTGTCTAACTCTACTTTACAACCAGTGTATGACTCCTAAACTCCCTATGGATGTTTTCCAAGCAATATGTCTTCTATTCTTTGATACAATTTGAAATGATTTTGTAAGTTTTGATGCCTTTTCCTTTTTAGACTTCAAATTGCTAGCTAGTAAACATCTAAAAAACCAATCAAGCATCTTGCGCAATGCATTGCTATAAGTGACACCACCACCATGCCTTGAGTTCTTGATGTAGGTTGCCTTGTCTCTATGGTGCAACTTCTCCATGCCTTCTGTATTCCAAATGGACAAAGGGCCCCAATTTTGTACAAACCATGGTCCGTGCGCATAGAGAATATGCTACAAACATGATGAACATCATTTCAACAAAGAATTTTAATAAATCAAGTGCTAAATATTATGATGGTGATAGGATTACCATGTAATTCACAATGTGCAAGTCCCCCCATGCTTTCACCATTAATTGCATAAACTCTTTCAAATCCATCCTAAAATTTTCATAATACATCTTGTCGATTCAATCCTGGTGAAGCAATTTTATCAATGCATCAATCTTTGTCCATAATTTTGCTCTCAAAGTCACTACTTGAGGATGTGAAGCCTTATTGGTTATGCATTCACACAATGCTTTCTATTATTCCCAACCCAAGGTACTTTGAGACAAGCCTTTATTGCTTGATTGCCACATAACCGCACGTCCATGAAGCCCACAGACCATGACATGGATGCTCACACAACTTGCAACAAATCGAAAATCACTCATGGCGAGATAAACACAAGACACAGGACGGCAATGAAAAGCATGTCATCCCACACCAATTGCTCTGGAGTGTCTGATGCACCCACACTGCTTCTCATCATCTCCCAGAAGTCCCTGTAGAAGTATCTACCATCTATACATCAGTGTAGATGTATAGATGCTCACACAACTTGCAACAAATCGAAAATCACTTATGGCGAGATAAACACAAGACACAGGGTGGCAATGAAAAGCATGTCATCCCACACCAATTGCTCTGGAGTGTCTGCTGCACCCACACTGCTTCTTATCATCTCTTAGAAGTCCCTGTAGAAGTATCTACCATCTATACATCAGTGTAGAGTTTTTTATGAGATTGTCCATAACTCAAAGCCACCACCAAATAGCTATGTACATAGCTATGCACCCACCCATCAGCATGCAACAAGTGAAAAACATTTTTTCATTTTTATCCACACAACGCCTTGTGGCGTTGTGGTTTATTTGGATTTCCAAAAATGATGTTCAATTGAATCAGAATGTTACTAATGCAGATAATCTTTTTGTTGACTGGGTAGCAGGCCTTTTTTATTTATGACAACAATCTTGACCGGTTCTTCTCGGAGATACGTGATCATGAGCAAGAACATCTCAAAGCGTTTAATGAAGAATGTTAGTTCAAAGGAAGTATCTACTACAAATCTGAGTTAGACTCAAAATGAAGTCTTCGCTTTTTGCTATCTACTTTGTTGTCAAGCTTTGGAAAAGTTTTATTGTTATTAAGGCTATACACTTGGCTATGATTGTATATCTTTTGATCAATATATAATACAAATACCTTTTTTTGCCCCCCAAAAAAAAGAGGAAGTCATGCGGCACATATTGCTGAGACCAAGGCAGACCTTTCTCAGGCCTTTGAGATGACAGATTTCGGCCTTCCACACTTCTTCCTGGGTCTAAAGATTTCACAGGGACCGGAAGGATACTTTGTGTCCCAGAGACGTTATACTTAGGAAGTTCTGGAGGCTTTTCATATGTCATACTGTCGTGCCATTTCCTCACCCATGGACCCCAGTACCAAATTGTCCAAGTATGACCCCAATGATCCAGTGGACGCAAGTAGCTACCACCAGTTGATTGGTTCCCTTATTTGGCTCCTCAATACCATAATAGATCTATGTCATTATGTTGGTCTTCTCAGTTCTTTCGTGCAGACACCTAGGAAAACTCATTGGGACGTTGGTATGCGGATCCTTAGCTATCTTCAAGGGTCTCGTAATCGAGGATTGTTCTATCAATCCAGACATCATTCAAGGATCCAGCTCGTAGGTTGGAGTGACTCCGACTGTGGGGAGGAGATTCCAACACTCGCCCTTCCACCACTGGGTACTGTTTCACTCTTGGCTCAGCCGCCATCACTTGGAGCGGTAAGAGGCAACCGACATTATCCGTATACTCCACCGAGGCAAAGTATCGTGCTACATGTTCCGGTACTTGTGAGGCAGTTTGGCTTTGGAGGTTGCTTAGAGAGATTGGGTTCCCATAGATATCCCCGGCAGTCATCCATGGCGCCAATAAGAGTTGTATTGCTCTTACCCGAAACCCTCTGTTTCATGCCCGTACTAAACATATTGAGATCAAGTACCATTATGTTCAGGAGAAGGTTCTCGAGGACATGATCTAGCTGACGTATTGCAAGACAGTGGACAACAAGGCGGACCTCTTCACCAAGCCCTTGCACAGCATCTACTTGGCAATAATTCCAGCTCCCTCAGGATGATTGAGAGGGGGTGTTAGAGGTCATCTCTTGTCTCATTGAGTGAAGGCCTTGGTTGTGGGTATGCCCGCCCATGTGAGGGAGTCTCAGGGCCATTGTTGTGGGTTTTTGCTCGCCTCGGAGAGGCAGAGGAGGTTCACCATAGAGGTCTACATGTTCACAGACCTATGCATGGTTGTCTGCCACTGTTTCGAGGTCTTGGAGGGGCCGCCACTTGTCAGGGTATGTGCAGGGGTTTGCAAGTCCAATCCCGGGCCTGCTAGAGGCTTGTATGGAGGCGTCTACAGCCTTCCTTGGGGGCTGCCACCAGGCCGCACGTATGCACGTGGTTGGAACTTGGCGCCCTGTTTTGCAGGCATCCTGGCCTCCCAATGGCTGACCCATCAGGTCCGCATGTTCTAGACTAGGGTTGGCCCTAGCAGTCGGCCACCTAACCCCCTCGAGTCGGTTCTTTTGGGGTAGGAGGTGACCCTATAAATAGGGCCCTCTCCCTCCCTTGTGTGGCATCTCAGCTCACAGTTGTTCACTCACCAGTTGAGGGTTTTTCTCTAGCAGTAGAGGACGTTTTTCCTGAGATCTTGTGCAAGTCTCTCTTGTTCCATGTTTTCCTTGTGAGCGTTTGCTGTTTTATCTCCATTATTGCTCTGCACCGCTGCACTTCTCACAGCTTCTCTCCCAAATTTATAAACATAGGGATGGGGCATGTATTGGTGAATTACTTGTTGTGTGTTATGCATGTGCACACACTTCTTTTTTTGTAAAAGAATTTTTGCATTAAGAAAGCATTTACATTCATAGCTTCCCAAGAGTGGGACAACTACTAATAACTAAAAACTAATTTTTTGTAAAAGAAATTTTGCATTAAGAAAGCATTTACATTCATAGCTGTCCTAGAGGGACAATTGCTACTCAAAACTAAAAACAAAAATAAAAAACTTCTTTCGTGTGCCCATGCACACACAGAGTGTAGGCAAAGAGGTGGCATACTCTCTCTCCAAATTCTATAAAGCAAAGAGATGGGGTGTGTATTGGTGGATTAGCTATTGTCTACTACGTAATACGATGGTTTGCATAATGTGTATGTCCAGGTTAGTTTTCATCCTACCAAGCATTCATGTGGTGACCAATACAGCCAGAGATGATAACAGACAAGGTTGCTGACATCTGAGGTGATCTAGCCTAGGGGTCAATTGGTCCATCTCAGCTAGCTTGAACTACGCATTATAGGTGCGGGTGGAGGTGACATGGAGGAGTTAAGATGCCACTGAAGAGCTAGAGCATCATTGAAGGACGAAGGTGCTCCATATGCTTGCACTGTAGCGCTTTCTGTTCCTTTGCATCATAGAATAGAAGCAAGTCTCCCCCTACAAGTGGCCCCAAGTTGATCAGGCAAGGATCTAGTGGTACCTCAACATTGGGACTGGGGACCCCAACCTTAGGGACTCCATCAGAGGACCTTATTGCATGAATCCCAACTTGGTAAGCTTGTCCAAGCTGACATTCAAAAGTTGGAGCAAGCAAGGTTAATCTACCCAGTTTACTATTCTGAGTGGATCAATGGAGTTGCAGTTGTACCCAAAAGAGAGACCGGCAAACTCCAGGTTTTTGTCAACTATAGGGGTTTGAATGCAGCCACATGACGAGATAGGTTTCCCGTTCCCTTCACTGACAGGGTGTTGCAGGACATGCTCTGTACTATTCAAGGATGGTTATAGCAGGTACAACCAAGTCAGGGTCTGAGAGCAGGATCCGTCTAAAACCACCTCTTTCACTCGATGGGGAACTTATGCATACCAAATGATGTCCTTTGGTCTATGTAATGCACCAGTCCTTGTCACCAAAGTGTTTTGGGAGAGCTCCTTAAGCTCGATAGTATCCACGTGGGTGTCTCTAAAGGTGATTGATGTTCCAGACACACTCCCGGTGGGACCAAGATCAGGGGCGACACCAATTTTCACAGATATTCTCCATGTGGGGCCATCGTGCCTCACTTCTTCAATCTGGGGTACAGTTACCAATCCCATCGTCGCCTCCTCCATTCATTTTGGTTGTTCCGCTCCTGCAGCATCGTGCGAGGACTAGCCCATTCCTTTTTCTTTGCCGCTACTCGTTGAGGTTACTATCTACATACAGGGAACACCGCCTCAGTCTCCGCCTCACATGGTTGAAGGAATGGCAATGAAAAGCAGGAAATTACACTTGAGTAGGCCACTTTGCAGTGGGAGCTTACACTACTACAGGATAGCATTGAAGCTAGGGTCGGAGAGTATGAGAACTTAAGAAACATAATGGACACTATTGACGAGGAGCATACATGCTCTACCGCATCTAGAGCTCTATGACACGCTTGTTTTGGGATTCTGCTTTCTGCTCTCTTGCGGTCCAGCAAGCTCTTGCTCCTAGACCTGGAGATTTCTTTTTGTCTTCTTTTTGTCCATAATCCAACAAGGTCCCTAGCTCCTGGACATGGGCGTGGTCATTTGTGGTGTCAGTGATGTATTGTCAGTCTTTAGTGCTTCTACATAGGTCAATGTTGCTATTGTACATACATGGTGTTTTTTCAATTAGGTGATTCATTCTTTTTTGTTCTTGAATGTAAGACCATGAGCCAACTCTGTTCAGTAGTTTATTTCTTTATCCGATGTAAGGCAACACGTAGGTCATTGTAAGGCTCACTTGTAACTTCCTACTACACTTGCATCCCCTTCCAATTCACAATATCACTGGGACGGTGAATGATAGTGGCGGGGGAAACTATTGTGGATATTCATGACCAAGGCCAGTAGATGTCAAAGGAGGCCATGTGACCAATTGACCACCAGGTCGACCGCGAAGGGAGTTGCGTTTTGGAGCATTTTCCAGCCTGCTGCAGTAAATTCGGATCTGCCTTGGGCTGCATGCCAGCAAATTTGAAGATTTCTCAGCATTTTCCAGCTATGTCGAGTTGTGTGCCGGCTGTTGGAGGCTTTTGGAGCAGTTTTCTTGCTGCCTCGAGCTGCATGCCGGCTATTGGAGCTTTTTGGAGCGTATTGAAGTGATCCGGAGTCCACTCCTTGAGCCATTCTTTCTCATTTGGCATTCCTTTGCCTCGGGCTGCGAGTTCTTATCCATTGGATCTCTTTCTCTCCATTTCTGAGTGCTCTCCTCCTCGTGGGAGCACTTTATTTTGCTGTAATTCTCATTTCCAGCTCTCTTTTGCTCGCATTCAGAGCCTTACACTACTGTCCTTTCGGGCTACATCGTTGGGTAAGCCGTTGTTGCATTGGCTCTTTCCAATTTTTGCTTCATTTGCATTTTGAAAAGGCCTCATGTTGCCTTTGGGGATTTCTCTTACAATAGGTCCACCTTGGGACAGCAGAGTCTCTTGCAAGCATAAGCTTTGAAGCTTGGGCAGATTTTTGTTACTTGATTCTGAGAGGTTGCCTTTCTCTCATTTGCTTTGCCAGTTGGTGCATTTGTCTTGTATTTCAGCACCATGTCTGGTGGCAAAGATGATTTGTTTGGGATGATTGGGGCTGATGACAAGCTTGATGACACCAATTATCCCATGTGGTCATACATGATGGGACATGTTTTGGGTGCCAAGAATCTATGGCATATTGTTTCAGGTTCTGAGGCCAGGCCGACACGCATTGGTACTTCTGGTGCTACACCTACAGCCTCTTCTTCTTCAGGTGATGGGTCTTCAGGTGATGATACTAGAACACTTGCACGGAGCCCATAGGGACCCTCTCTTTTCCATATGTCCACATCCTCCTTATTCCACATAGGAATTCTAAAAGGATTCCTTTTGACTCCACACTCCTCCACATGCCTTCCACACGCTTAGCATGTGATCTCTCTTATATTATTAGAACACATGGACCTGAGCCCACCTCTTTATATGACTCACTCTTCCTATTTTCTAAAAACCCCATAATATCCCATACACATATAACTCTCATCCCATACCAAGGTATTTATCATTCATACACGTGGTATTTCCAATGATCCATACTACTCATCCTCTCAATTCCATACAATATCTTAGAAAATAGAAATAAGTGGGAGCCGCTAGGCTATCACTTGATACTCAAACTCTTATCAAACATAGAAGAAAACAATACCAATGCCAAATAAAAAATATCAATTTTTCTCGTCACATTATCCATAGTCCCATCAGCGGAATACTTGGTCTTGTAAACCCATTTGACACCAATGACGAACGATGCTTGGGACGTGGTACTAACTCCCACGTTCCATTCCGCTCAATAGAATCCAACTCCAGCTCCATGGCCTACTTCCAATGTGTCTGAGAGAGGGCTTCCAGAACATTCAAAGGCTCCTTGTCTTTGAAGATACGGGACATCAAGGAGAGGAGTAGTTGACCTGGAGTGGAACTACCTCCAGAACCTTTTCCTTATTTCGATGGGAGCATCGGGGTCCATCCTCTTTCCGAAGCCATGAGGAAGGAAAGTCGGTGACACCAAAATGTGCATAAAACCACTTTTAGAAGCAGGTTTGGACATTATGAGTTTTTGGTAATGCCCTTTGGACTTACCAATGCCCAAGCTACCAACGAGGTACCTTCTGAGAACCTAACCCAAAACTGTCTCCTGCAGCCTGTAAATGCCGGAGGTGGGGGCAATGTAGGAACAGAATCATCAATATTGTCATCATCCACGGTCTCTAAAAGAAGGCGTGGGACAACATCAATGATGGAAGACGAAAGTTACTCATCAAAGATAACATCCTTGCTGAGAATAATCTCCCTCTTAGAAGGATCATATAGTCGATAGCCTGTATATTGAGAATTGTGTCCGCCAAGGATCATTTAAGTAGACTTCATGTCTAACTTCCCCCTTTGCTTCTTGCTGAAGTAGGCTTCAAAAGGAAACATCAGGCTTCTTGCTGAAGTAGGCTTCAAAAGGAGTTGCCTTGGAAACAGCAGAAGTTGGAGAACGATTGAGGATATGAACTATCGTGGAACTGGCTTCAGCCCAAAGAAACCGAGGAGCTTCCCGGTGAGTCAACATGATCAAAGACATCTCAACCACGGTACGATTTTTGCACGCACAGGGTCTCAGGAAAAACTTCCTATACTCCAGGAGAAAAACCCTCGATTGGTGAGTGAACAACTGTGAGCTGAGATGCCACACAAGGGAGGGAGGGGGCCCTATTTTATAGGGTCACCCCCATCCCCAAAAGGGCCGACCCTAGTCTGGAATAGGCCGAGCTAATGGGTCGGCTGTAGGGTCGGCTGCTAGGAGGCCAAGAGGCCCACAAAACAGGGCGTCAACCAGGTGCATATGTGCGGCCTGGTGGTAGCCCCCAAGGAGGGTTGAAGGCGCCTCCATACCAGCCTCTAGCAAGCCCGGGATGGACCTGCAAACTCCCGCACATACCCTAACAAGTGGCAGCCCCTCCAAGACCTTGAAACAAGGGCAGACAGCCGAAAACAGGTCTGTGAAGATGTAGACCTCCATGGTGAGCCCCTCTGCCTCTCCAGGGCAGGCAAACCCACAACAATGGCCCTAACACTCCCTCACATGGGCGGGTAGACCCACAACCAAGGCCCTCACTCAATGAGACACGAGATGAACTCTAACAAAAGCGTGCCATCTCTTTGCCTACACTATGTGTGTGCACGTATGTGTGCCTGCATTCATGTGTGCATGTGAGAGCACACCTACGTGCATGTGCACGCGAGCGCGAGTGCACATGCGGGTGTGGGTGCGCCAGATTTCCAAGCTTTACTTTTGGCAAGTACTTATGGCTGTTTGAGATACATCCCCCTCAACTTCAGTTTGTTTTTTTCTTTATTTGGGTTCGATATTGGGCACTTTGGACTCTATGGAAGGAAAGAAATCATAGATTTTTTGGTGACCTGACTTTCTCAGCTTACTCTTTCTTCAGGCACTCTTTGCAACAATCAATTTATGATTGTTTGCAAACAGGGTCTCTAGATCAAGATGTATATTTGTCATATATTGACATCTTTGCTTGATGTATTTTGAGCATATCTTGCTTTGGGATGCTCATCTTGTAATATAAAAGCAACAATATTTTCACCCCAAAAAAAAAGGTGTGTTCATGTGGAACCTATACTAAACTAAACGTTTACCATGAAGAAAACATACAAGCAACCTGCACAGTATCAAAAAAGCATTTGGCGACAACCATGTCCTTCAACTTTTATGTATGCCAAATCACAACAAATGACTAGGAGGCAACGGTTTGGGTCACATCCACGGCCTCAATGCATCAAGATCTCCAAATCTACCAAGGAGTGAGATGAGCAAATGGTCTCCGAAGCAAAGTCTATGGGAGGCGTACAATGTCTATGCAAGGAGGACGGCAATGCACACATTTTGATGAGCTAGGGGTCCCCTCACTTTGAGAAAGGCCATGTCTAAACATGCTCCTCATAAATACATGTGCGCCGAGCTGTGTGAGTCGAGCCACAAATCCCAAGTGATAAAGAGGGTGCTCTTGTCATTCTATCGATGCCCTATTAGATCTTTTGGGCCTCTCTACATGTCAAAATACAATGCTGAATAGACTCCAAGGCTTAAAGGCATCTTGGGCTTCTAGGATCTGCTCCAATCTCTGTTGACCAAGAGTCCATCATGCTTGGAAGAGCCAGAACCTCGGAAATATGCCACTACTAGTAGCATCTCCAGAGTTGTCGCCAAAAGCGGGTAGGTAGGAGCAAAGTGACACCAAAGGACTCCCAATGTGCTCTTTGGGTGGGTATATTCCGTAATCTTTGGATCTAGCCTTTCCCGGCATTCTTGGTTATATTAATTATAGCATCCTCAATCAATGTAATGCTCTGCTACTCTGATGAGTCTCTACTCCTCGGAACCTGATAATGGATCTACTAGCCCTCTCCAGCATCTACTCCATTGAGCCAACCCAGTGGTATGGCCATGTCAATCTACCATGTTAATCTACAGGATCCATCTACGAGTGCCTCACAAATCAAGCTTGAGTCATAATATGACGACCGGACAAGGGTAGCTCATGAATACATCTAGTGCTCGGCCTCTAAGCAACACGTTTGTAAGTACTGTATGAATCTGTTGCATGGAAAAATTACTTCTAAGGCTCATTGCTTGGAAGGAGTCCTCTTACAAACAGGTTGCCTAGCAACGATCAACATGGGATGTCAACAATCAATGATATTAAGGCTACCCTCATGCAAGGGCAGGATGAGAGTGCTCCACGCCACTAGCCCTCATGTCATGTGTGTATCATCTGATCTAGACCTGAGGAAGGTCCTAAGCTCGTCAATACAAGAGCGTGAGAAGCATCAGCATGAAGTGATGTACCAGGCAAAAGCTTAGAAATTCACGGAAGGGATGTGGAGGCTAGGTCCAACATGGTGAAGGTCCAATAAAGTAGCTCTCTCCTAATGTTCTCCAAGATTGAAGCAAACTGTTAGGTAGGAGTGTCTCCAATGGATTTGTACCAGTTGATAAGTGCCCTTGCGCTGCAAGACAGAAACCCTCCAAGGGACCTCTTAAACAACGAAGGTCCCTAAGAGAGGCCTTTAAAAATAAAGCTATCATCCGCAAACACCGCATTCACGAGTTCTTCGTCATTCCAGATAGGAAGACACAGACCAGTGATCTAAGTCTACAAGCAGAGAAATGTTGCTCATTGGCCTCAGCCACAAATCAACACTCGCCGACTTTCTGCCCCAATTCATGAGCCTTCTGGAAGAAAGCATGATATTTTAAGGAAAATTGCCTAGAAATCCAGGCAACCCCTAAGAAATTACTCTCCACTCGAGTCATAGGCCTATAAACAGTTGTAATTCTCACAAAATGTCCAATCCACCAGAAGATGGGATGAAATTGCCCCTCAGATAATGTAGGATCACCCTTTGTGTTGTTTTTCAAGTGTGATATGTGCATTTAAGCTAACTACAACCTTTTACTTTGAAACTCAAAGTCACCAAGGACATCACTAACCAGTGGTGGCATATTGTTAACCAATTGGTATCCATCAAATGACATCACTAACCAATGGTGGCATATTGTTAACCAATCGGTTGACAAACTATTTTCAAGCAATGCAAAGGTTTCCAGAGCTTTCTACTCCCGAAAAAGTAATGAAGAAAGTTGGGGACCCCAACTGTCTCATCATTGCAAATAGGTTTTTTGTGGTTTGATTTTGTAGTCTGATGATGTGTGCATAGAAGCAAAGTCACAGTACCCAATGTTTGAGTGGAGTAGTTCTTCCATGTCTGTGTTTTGCAGTGTGTCTTTGGCCTTAAATGTGCGCCCATGGAGCTTTGCTTTGCGCATTTGCACACAAGTTGAGGACAACACTTGATGAACCAATATTTTCATTGTTTTAAAGAAAAGGTTTTCTAAGCAAAATGGGAAGCACCAATCATTGTTTGTGAGTTCCCATTGTGCAATCTCTTGGTACGAAGTTCGATCAAGAATAGTGTATGTGTGTGGGTACTCTTTTGCTTGACAATTTGTTCATTGTGTGCATCTAGGTGCTCTTCCAACAATGGCTATTAGCTTGCAAGAGTCTTCCTCGGGCATTTTTCAGCTAGATTTTCCATTGTTTGCAGCTAAATTTCCTTTCTAAATTCCTGCCATTTCTTTTTCTCCCTTCTTCCAGTTTAGATGTGTCCTTTGCTTCTTCGTATGTTTCCTTGATTAGCACTATAACCATTTCGGAAGTCTAGAGCACTGGGGCCATTGCTCCTGCAAGCAAGAAAGTTGAATTGAGGTTTTTAAAGGCATACTAGTTTGACAGCTTGGAAATGGTCATGAATACACAAGCAAGTTTTACTCCATGATGAAGTCAAAGTTATTAACTCTAAACCAACTTAGTATATACACAACTTCATAAGATTATAATATGTCCAATCTTACAGATTAATATTTTATAAAACAAGCAAACGAGCAAAGGAGAGAGAAAACCAGACAAGGCAAGAAGGGAGTTTGCAAGCGACATTACAAAAATTAACAGTAAATGAGAAAAACAAAAACAAAAACAACTTTGAAAGCAAATCTACGCTTATGTTCTCATCAGTACTCAAGCATAAGTTGCCATCTCGGTTTCAAAGTCATAGTTATTAAGTCTAAACCAAGTTAAGACAAAAGTAAAAACGTTACTGAGACTAAACACTATACTTAGGCTTGAAGCAAAACTCCCCCAGCATCTGCTTCATATCTGTATAATAAAACTCATCATCCCTTATTTTCTTTTGTCCTCCCTTGACTGCTCAGCTGACGTGTGAATGATCTTAGCATGCCCCATTTCCTTTCCATCTTGTGCTGAAAACTGAGTTGCAATGTATCAACTTGCAAGTGAAAGCCAAAAAGAAAAAGTTCCCTGATAATTTGTTAAAATGGGCCGGATTCTCTCGGGGAACAAATATATGTTTATTGCCATTAACAACTTTTGCATTCTTCTTCAAATAGAAGCCATCAACTCATGGCCCTTTCTGAACTGCCTTCACATAGGTCCATCATATGCTTTCAAAACATGCAGCTACAGAATTATTGTATCCTGATGATTGCTGTTTTCAAATTCTGCAAACATGATTTTAAAAAACTGCACCAAAAGTTTTCACTTGGAAGGCAAAACGAATCTACAGAATTACTGTAGCCTGATCATTGCTATTCCAAATATACACAAAGATGATTTTGTGAAATGGCAGCAAGAAATGCACCAAACGTTTTCACTTGATGCAGGAATAAACCAGACATGATGATTATAGTAGGCAGTTCAAGAAGGAAAAGCTGATACAAGGGAAAAGTAAACAAAGCGCAATATATTCTTGATAAATGACCTTGATTGAGCTGAGCTCATGCTTTTCTCCCCTGTAAAAAGCAATTGACTCTGCATTATCACGTATTCTAACAAGAGAATACCGAAAATCTGCTTCCATCTGCAAGCTCTGTTTTTCACAAACGAAAACACGAAGATAAGAGTCAAAAAACAATCATACAAAGACAACCACAGTCAATTCCACCTTAAACGTTAAATAGAATGAGCAAGAATAAGTCCATTGCCAATAGCATGCAGAAAAATTTAAACAAACCCTCTAGACAGACGCTTCACTTCTGTAGCTAATAAGCTTTCACAATTTGGGAAGTCACTGTCCTCCTTTTCTCCTGAACCACTTCCCTCATCCAGCCCTCAGCGCTCTCATGGTCCTCCTCCATCTCTCTCCTTCTGGCCCCTCTCAAACCCCATTTGGCCTCCCTGCTCCCTTCCTGCAGCATTTCTGGTGTCCTGCTACCCTTCTTGCCATTCCACATCTCAACGAGTCTGCTCATCTACCCTATGGGCCAACCTGCCCTCCACATCTGCAAGAGCTAGCCTAGCCCCCATGGCTCTGCTCCAACCCTCTTGTTGTACGTGGAGGGGCCTTCCTTGCTCGTTAATGGGGCCTTTTCTCACTGATGGGGACTTGGTCACTAATGGACCCTTTTACTCAGTAATGGATACTTTTATTTCCCCACAATCCTCCTTGTAAGGTGTACCGTCCCCTGCCCAAAGGGTGCCTTGCTGTTCTCCCACCTATGGATCTTCTTCTTTGCAATGGGGAAGCACAGAACGGCCCATTAGCTCTTGATATATACGACAATAGGAAAGTGCAGAAGGCATTGCACATTG
Organism: Dipteris shenzhenensis; assembly: GCF_047967505.1. Lineage (NCBI taxonomy): Eukaryota > Viridiplantae > Streptophyta > Polypodiopsida > Gleicheniales > Dipteridaceae > Dipteris > Dipteris shenzhenensis. The sequence goes on from NC_141610.1 coordinate 47,091,251, forward strand.
GATCAAACTGTAAACAAGAGCACTTGCAATAACCAATCTCTCAATATGAGAGCATGTGATTCTACAAATTGAAGCAATACCTACTCCCAACCCTGCTTGGACAGTCGTGAAAAACTTATACACAACAAAGAATGTGCCAGATATTCTTGCTTTGAAGAAAATGTTGTACTCTCTAAGACACTGAGAGAGTACTACTAAGGCACAGCTTGGTTCCATGATTAAGGAAATCTAGAATGAACTTGCTCAATTTTATCCTAAAATAGCAAAAGATGACTTGGTCCAAATTCTTCTTAATGGACTAAATCATTTTAAGTTTTATGTGAGCAACCTTGTCGCACGAGAGGAACCCTTTTATTCAAGAATAACCTCTTGCAGGAAGAAAATAGAAAACAGACAAGTACACAACTTTAGAAAGAAGCTGAATAATGTAGTTGTGTTGAAGTGGAAGTCTCTGCCACCAAAGGTTTCACTCCATATTTGAACTCATGCTCATCTTTTGGCAGTAGAACCATAGCTGTCCACCCTGCATAATATGTGGCAAAGATTGTTTGCCTTTGCCTCTTACTCTACGTTTATATTCCTTCCACCTCTTCCCCTTTGCCTTTGCAACTACCTCTGGCCTCTACGTCTTCCTCTGCCTCTGCCTGCAAAACTGCTCTCTACACAGATGTGCCTACATCTAATCAAGGACTCTCTACAGAAATGTGCCTAAAGCCAGAAGATAAGAAGACCCTCTTTACGACACACTTTGAGAGCTCCACAATGTTGCACAAGCCACAACTGGTCTATAGGTAGACACATGTTTTACAATGTCAAAAAAATATCCCAAGCATGTTGTTACAGGAAGCAACACAAGGATCCATTTGCAAAAGGCCAAGCACACAAAGCAAGAGAAGTTTTGGAATTGGTAAATTTAGTTGGACATTTTCAGACCAGATCATTGGGTGGTGCTTTTATTGATAATTTCTTCAGATAAACTTAGGTGTGCATGATGACAATTATTGCAAAAAGTCTAGGATAAAGAGGCAGTCTAGACCCTCAGCCAAATGGGGTGGCTTACAGAAAATACTAGACTGCACTAGGCACATGTTGAGAGAGGAAAACATGCCTTAAATGTTTTGGGCTGAAGCACTAAATACAGCTGTATACTTGCTTAACAGAGTATCTACCAGGGCTATCAGCTGTACTGCTGTATACTTGCTTAACAGAGTATCTACCAGGGCTATCATGGATAGCACACCTAAGGAACCATTCATGGGGGAGCGTATATTGAAGCAGGTCAGAGCATTTGGCTTCATAGCTTATGTGCATGTTTCAGATGAGAAGAGAAATCTGGATACACAGAAAATTGTAAGCACACAGCCAACTTAAAGACTTAACTAATACTAACAAAAATATAGCCAAGCATACATCAAACTCAGGCTGAGTGCAATACAATGCTCAGCTTAGGCCCTTTTTTGCAACAGAATTGCAATTTCGGTATCAAGATGAAGGGCAATAAACTTGCTGGATATGTAATAACTCCAAGTGTGGATGTTGCAGATGCCTAGGTTGACATGCCACAGTCCTTGCCTTCAATGTGGTCTGTCTTGGCCCTTGGACCTTGAAGCTCCAGGCTATGGGTTGAGGGCTAAGCTTTCAGCTGGCCACTCCTATGCCTTTAAAGTTGGAAAGGGACAATAATGCAGGCAATACACAGGCAAGAGTTTTTAATTATTCTTTAATATTACAGTATCCACTTGCTGAAGACAAAATTTGCTTTAAAAGGGTTCAACGACAAGTTTTTTGTTCATGCAAATCTCTACTGTCGCAGAAAAATACAGATTTGGTGCTTATGTGGATTATATGCTCTATCATTTGTAACGATGTTGCACTTGTGGCAGCAATAAAAGGTCCTATGCATTTGCACTTTAAAGGAAGGATCTTGTCCGCATTTTGGCTTCTAAGATGCAAGAGATGAGGAAGATTTGGATGGCAATATCACCAGCAGATACACAAAAGACTTGATGTCTTAAAATGACAACCTCATCAATCATAGAACAACTAGCACAAATTTTAGACAAGGTGTTAACATCTTCTAGGGGATTAAAATAAAAGCTTTAGCAAGTGAAAAAAACAAAGAATAGTTGTCCACATATACATTGGAAACATGTGTTAGCAGGTCCACGATTGACCCAAAAGCTAATACTGCAAAACAAGCAATAATTAGAAGACCTTTCCATGAAGAGATATTAGGTATGCTTACCTGGAATTTTAAATGCATGATCCTCTTTCCAAAAAAGCGAAGGGTCAAAAAGGTCCCTAAGGTTGAGTAAATAAGAAGAAACAGTACCAGTTGTGGAGCAATGGACCTATAACAAAATGATAGAGAGAACAAAAAAGCAATCAAATCGTTCTTCAACATAAAGAGGAGCACCACTCAATGATAACATTCTAGGCCTTGAGAACTTGCGCTTTCAATATATAGAAAAGATTACCATAAGACACCAGTGAAAGCAAATATTTTAATAATCTTCCCGGATGTCAATGTAATAATGCCAACAGCATTTCCAACAAAACTTGCTATATCTTCACATATACGCTGGTCTGGATTGTCAAGTTTGCCCTCCATTTTCAAGTCAAAATACGCTTTATTGGCTGCAGCAGGACAAGTGCTATCAGTATACAATGTGTACAGAATTAGGGTGCATCAACCTTGGGATGCAAGAAACTGTACCAAAATAATCGGCAAGTAGCAAATCTGTAAGCCATATTCTCCACTCCAGACCAAGGAGGCCCTATGACAAGACAGCTATTGTCAGTCATGGCAAACATACAATGAAAAGCTAATTGCTTGTTTTCCTGTCGAACACAATCTACACTTAAGTAATGTATGGATGTAACCTTGGCACATATCCATTGCATGTCTACAAGATTCAAACTGCAAGAATGCACAGTTTTGATCTAAAGCTATAAACTAATAAAAGATCATCATTGCATATAACAATTGTCTCTTTACAACTTGAAATCCACAAAAGCACCTCAAATCTTTCCTAGCCATACTTCCTATTGATATTGCATATGCATGCACATCAGGCATGCATATTAAAGCATTTTAATTTTTGCCTCCGAAAATGATGTAATGTGATTCAACGTGACAATAAATGAAGACCACTCTTAACTAAAAGTTGGAAGCTTTGTAAGAGTTGATTGGTGTTTCAACCAAATGAGGGCAATGTGCACTTGTATACAAACAATAGCCATGTTGGTCCAAGAGAACCTTTAGGAGACCTTTCCACAAAAAGTTATTGATCTCCTTCCTTCATATCAACTTACAATTTATCTTTAACAATGATGGTTGGTATTTACATATAGAATCACAAAAAGTCCTTGATCTCCTTGTTGGAGATGTCAACGATAATTTCTACCGATCAATGCAAACCATTAGAACCCTTTCATTCCAAGAAGGAGTTCTACTCATGTGCCCTGACAGGTAGATTGGGACATTTTGTGATTCACACATACTTGGGAGCAATTTTCTCAAAACCAGTTTTCAGGATCGTTCATGCAGCCAAGGCACGGTTGTACGTGGAGAGGCAATGTCTCCAAGTGCATTTTCAGGACCCACCGACGAAGAGCTTGCTTTTCGAAACACTAGTGAGACCAACTCCCAACCTTTCTCGGGGAGTGTCCTCGGTAGAGAGGCAATTTGAGCGGCTACAGCTGATTATGGACTCTAGAATGATTCGGAGTAAGCCCTTAGTTCCCCATCATATAGTACAGGCAGAGTTTGCCATGACACCTCTCCACGTCGATGCCCTTTTCCAGACGCTGACTTTCCTCTATACAGGATGGGCCTTACCTCGCCGGAGACTACCGAGGCTAGCACTAGAGTCATCCATACCGTTAGCTAAGAGTGGGACTGACGCAATATGGTATGCACGTTGATAGGAAAAAACCTGTATCAAGTTTTTGAGCACTGTATATAGCTGTGGGTAGGCACATAGCTGTACATATCTAGGGTAGGTGTGGGCTTTTGGCATTTGTGGATTTTTCTTTCATAAGCATGATGGACTAATGTATAGTTTTTTGAGAAAATAAAGTATGTTTTGCAGGGACTTCATGGGAAATGATGAAATGCAATGTCGTTGTACCAGACTTCCAGAGCAAGGGTGTCCAGTGTGTGGTCAAGTGAAATGTTTTTGGGGTCATGAAAATCAAGCCACGAAGGGCTTTTTTATTTTATTTTCCTGAGTCAATGTGCACTTGCATGTTACAGGAATTTGATATGTTCTGGTGTCCATGTCAAGGGGCTTCTCATGTGTGTGTACGGGGGTGCATGCAAGTCTTAATGTGCATGCTAATGTGTGTGGGAATTGTGTGACCAAAGGTCCAAAATGTGCGTTTAATGTGCCTTGGGGGATATTTGCATTTTTTAAATGGAAGAGTGGTAAATTCTACGCGATGACGTGGCTGGAAAACCTAGAAGGGAATGTATGCATGCAAGGTGGCTACGTGATCAAGGATTGGGGATGCTCTGGCTGACGAGTGGGCTGATACGTGGGATGGCGGCTATTGGAGAGTGCTGGAAAACGTTGATGAGCGAGAGAGATTGCGTTGGGGGGGGGGGGGGGGGGGGGAGCGAAAAATGAAGAGAGAGGAAAGGATCTGCTGGTAGATGCACGGATGGCTCATGGGCTTCAAAGTGTTGTACAAAAGCAATGCGCCAAGGTGTAGAGGGTTGTGACGATCTGAGAGGACGATTGGGCTGTGTACGAGGTGTGATGATCTGAAAAAAAAGCACAGGGCTGATGGACGATTAGCTGAGCGGAGAGCTAACGGGCTGATCGACATGAAGTACGAGTCGCTTATTTTTTTGGTCTGTGGGTTTGTTACCTTTAATCACGCACAAGTGTGCAGGCTGCGTGGGGGAGCTTAGTTGGAACAGAAGACAGATTGGGAGTTGTCGCTGCTGGAAGCACTCATGATGTGGCTGCTTACAATTATGAGTATGACGTACAGCTTGTGTGCAGATGCAATAGTCACTAAACGAAAATCATGATAGGTACTTTAATCGTTGAGGTCTCATAAATCTATAGGTGGAGGGGATAACTCGATGCATTAGCATTCTTGGGGATTCTTTGTGCATGAGGATTCCATACGAGAAGCATAAGTACGAGCTGTTTTACTTATACAAGCTGCTGGAAGGAGGTATTGTAGATACATCATGTGTGGTTGATCTGTCGTACAAAGAATAACTGTGTGTATGAACAACTCTTGGTTGACACAAAGCTACAACAAGTCAAAGCCTTCTTTCCCCTCTTTCAAAGAGTCTGTGTGTTCCTGTGTGTGTTCTAGTCAAATTGTGTGGGAGATTGACTTGTCATTTGTGTTAGATTAGGATAAGATCAAATGTAAAGAGCTGGTCACTTATGAGGATGCTCTCAGGGTAGCAAAAGAGAAGGAGAGGAAGCAGATAAGATTGTCACAAATTATGCAAGAGATGCCAATGGTTCAGCATGTGCCTGTACAGAAGCCTAAAGTCAGGAAGGAGGAGAATAAAAGAAGAAATTCATGAAATGTCGGAGCTTATGAAGAGTTTGAGTTTGAATTTGATGAACGGTAGGGGAAGAGGTAGATCATCGGGTGGTTATGGCAGAGGCAACATGCTTTCTTCAAATAATTCAGGCCTGTGGCAGGCAGGACGAGGTCAAGGGTCATTTGTAACTTGTGTCCAGTGCTATAATTGTGGAGAGTGGGGACATTACAGCACACACTGTGATAAGCCTTCTCGTGCTAGAGGTGATGTTTATCCATTGTCAACAAGGTTAAATAATAGGGTGAATGATCATAGTGTAGAATCAGCCAACTGTTTCTTTGTCTTCAACTAAAGCGGAATATAGAGCACTCACTACAGGTGCATGTGAGGCTATATGGCTCAGAAGACTATTGTCAGAAACAGATTACTTTGATGAGTCTAAGCCAACAACAATATACTGTGATAATCAATCGGTCAGCCTAGTACCTCTAGAATCCGTAAAGCCACTGTAGAAGAGAAAGGGAAAGGTAAGGCAGTTACATTTGGCTTGTTGGAATTGGAGGAAGTTAAAGATGTCATGCCATTAGGGAAGAGAGATAGAGAAGAGGAGGTTGGTCCGAGTGCAAAGAAGGGGAAGCAGTCTGAGGAGATGATGACCTACCAAAAGAAGAAGAGCAGGAAGCCCAGAAGGAAGTACAGAACTGCAGATTATCCCATGGGGAAGGAGCAGGGAGATTATGATTTGGTGGAAGACCTTTCAACGAGAACATTTGCCCAAATGATTGGTCTATGCCCAAAGCTTAAAAAAGAATGGAGGCGGGCTGTAAATCCAGCAAAGAGGAACTCTCATAAAGATACAATTAAGCTGATGTATGTTTCAGAGTTGCCAGATCTTTTACCTGCTGTAGAAGCCTGGCATAAAGGAAAGGGTTTTGGAGAGGCCTATATAGATGGGGGTGCACAGATTTGTGTGATTACCCAGGCTTGTGTAGAGAGATTAGGACTGAAGATATCCCGCTCCTCTAGTTATCGCATCAGAATGGCAAACCACTCCAAGGTGAAGACTTTAGGGATAGTACCTGGCTTGGAGGTTGAGGCATTCAGTGTTTCATGTCGAGTGGATTGGCATGTGATGCCTGCGGGGTTGGGAGCCTATCCTTTGATTCTTGGAAGGTCGTGGTTGAGGAAGTTAGGTGCAATTCATAATTGGCAGAAAGGAATCTTTTTTGTACATACGAATGGGAAGAAATTGAATTTCGATATGGTAAGCAAGGCTGAAGTTTCAAATTCAGCAAGTAAAGAGGAAGAGAGAAGTGAAAACAACAGTGAGGATGAGAGCTCGGTGACTTCAGAAAGTGATGAAGGAACAATAGCATTGGTGGATTTAGTAGATGAGGATTCACAGGTAGATTTTGTGGGGGCAACAAGGTTCGGTGAGGAAGAGGTGGATAGGTTTGAGGTTATCGAGGATTTAATGCAGCCCAAATGTTCTCAAGAATCAACCCAAGTGTTGATTGAGAGCAATCATTGAAACCTGATCTCAATGTTGAGGAGAAAGAAGAATATTTAAAGATGTTGCAGAAATACCCCAATTCGTTTATCACCTCTTAAGAGGAGATCATGGGATTTAAAGGAAGCCTCTGAGGATTGAGCTGAAGGAAGGTGCCAAACCTGTTTTTCAGAAATTAAGGAGATTAAGCCCGGAACAGAGAGATGTGCTGAAGGAAGAGGTAGATAAGCTTCTCAAGGCAGGAATAATTTATCCTATAGTTCACTCTGATTGGATAAGTCATGTGGTCATAGTGCCAAAAGGTGTAGACAAATGGAGAGTCTGTGTCAATTACAAACCTTTGAATGCAGTGACAAAGAGAAACCACTATCCTCTGCCTTTTTTGGATGATATTCTTGATAAAGTGGCGGGTCATGAAATGTCAGCTTGTCTGACGGATATTCAGGGTACTTCCAAAAAGCCATAGCCCAGGAAGATCAAATCAAGACTACCTTCATTACCCCCTAGGGCTGGTGGAAAAATGAACGACACAGAGTGAAGAGGTGTTTGAGGCAATTAAGGATGTTGGAATGGTCACCTCCCCATCTGTAAGCCCCCATATGAGGAGAGCGTGGGGGAGGGAGACCTACGGCAGGATGTGCCCAAGAGAAAAGAAAGAGAGGGGGCTGCCACATGGGCAGCAGCTCACATCAAAGAGACCAGCATGGCTGCAACAGACGGAACCTGTGGAAGGAGCAGAAGGCAGGGACAGCAAGTCCTGGATCTAACTTGGCAGGAGGTCAGTCAGGGGCAGCAGACATGGCACGGGATTGCACAGACTGTGGAGGGCATCTGTGTGCAGATGGACAGCCTGCGACAGAGCCTACAGGTGGCGCAACCATGGAAGGGAGCAGCAGCATCTGGGTCGGCCATTGGCTGAGGCTGGTGGGTCTCGTTGGAGCCAGCAAATCAGGCCTGGACATGGGCTGGCCAGGGGGGCTGAATCCCTCGAACAAAGGCTGAAAAAGGGCCTAGAAAAGACCCTTATATAGGGCTGGTTGGGCTGAGCCAACCAGGTCGGTTGGGCCAACCAACCAGGTCTGTCTAGTCGGCCCATTTAGGGCTGGCTGGTCGGTCCATTTGAAAGGGCCTTGAGGCCTATAAAAGGAGAGGCAGTTGCCTCATTTCATCATCCAGCATCCAGCGATCCAGTAGGCAGAAAGGAGCAGCAGGAAGCCACCCTCTGGGCCTATATCCAAGAGGTGAGAGAGTGCTTGAAGGGCTGCAGACTTAGCCAAGAAGGGCTGGACCTTGGCTGTCTTCTAGCGCAGAAGGTTGCTGAGATCATCATCTTCTGGAGCAGCCATTCACAAGCAGGTTGGAGCTGTGGAACAACTATCTTGGGGCCTACGTTCAGGAGGACCAAAGGGACCTGTGTGCTGCCGACAAAGCTTGGTAGCGGCTGCCCACCTAGGCTGATTCACACGCAGTAAGGTGGAGAAGAACACATTGAAAGAGAGAAGAATGTAAATGCACATGATGATGCACAAGAAATTACAGAACCTTATGTTGATGCAGTAGGAGTGCAGGAGCCCTTATACAAAGGAAGGGAGACATTAGCTTGTGAGGAAAGCTTCCTGTAAACTGGTAAAGTGCCTGAAGAAGTTCTAAAACAAAGAAAATACAGATTTATTAAATGCTGTACTTCTTATTGTCTGATAGATGATTTTCTTTACATAAAAGGGGCTGATCTGGTGCTTAGAAGAATTCCCTGGCATGAGGAAGTTTTTCATATTCTACAAGCTAATCATGAGGGAGTATGTGGAGGACATTTTGCTTTTAAAATCATGCTGAGGAAAATACTTACACAAGGGTATGTATGGCCATCCCTCCACAGAGACATAAGACATTGGTGCAGGTCATGCCTACAATGTCAGCAAATGAGTAAGAGAATCTTACATCTAGAACTCAGAAATATCATGCTTGCTTATAATATTTTTGAGAAATGGGGAACAGATGCCATCGGTCCTCTACCCATGACAGCCAAGGGAAATTATTATGTGTTGACAACTGTGGATGATTTGACGAGATGGGCTGAAGCACGAGCAGCTATCTGTATGTAAATTTGTGTATGAGGATATCTGCTGTAGATTTGGTGTGCCACTGGAGTTGCTTTCTGATAGAGGTCAAGGTTTCAGGAGTGAACTGATGGATCTATTATGTGGAAAGCTGAAGATTAAACATAGATATGCAAGTCCCTATTATCCCCAATGTAATGGGATGAATGAAAAATTTAACGGTATGTGTACTAATATCATGGGAAAGATCATGAGGAACACATGAGAAGGAGTGGGACCTTGCTTTGCACTGGGCTTTATGGGCTTAATGAGTTGCAGTAAAAGAAGGCATCCAGTTTTCACCATTTCATCTTGTTTACAGGAAAGAAGCTCTATTACCCTTGAAAGTAGAAATTCCTGCATTACCGATGTTAATGAAGATAAACGAGGATTCAAATTCTACAGGTTATTGGATTTGCACGAAGCACAACTAGACAAACAAAAGGCGGTGGAACATTATGCTTTAATTCAAGAGGAGAATCAGAAGAGAGCAAACAAGAAGTTCAAGGATAAGAAAATCGAGGAGGGTGATCTAGTTTTGAGATACAACAGTAGTCTGGATTCTACCTTCAAGAAGAAATTTGTAACCAAATGGGATGGACCTTTTCATGTGACGAAGAAATTCAAAAATGGCTCATACCAACTTAAAAATTTAGATGGTCAGCAGCATAAGAATAGAGTCAATGGCTTCAGACTAAAGAAATACTTTCATAAGATCATGAGTATGGGCAGCTGTGCACCTACTGTGATGAAACCAGACAAGCTGGAAGACCTCATGGATGAGGATATCTCTGAAGAAATGCAAATCTTATATACCCCTATCTGCAAGATATGAATGTCTGCAGACTTGGGGATGGGCAAAATGATAGGACAAAACCTGTATCAAGTTTTTGAGCACTGTATATAGCTGAGGATAGGCACATAGTTGTACACATCTAGGGTAGGTGTGGGCTTTTGGCATTTGTGGATTTTTCTTTCACAAGCATGATGGACTAATGTATAGTTTTTTTAGACAATAAAGTATGTTTTGCAGGGACTTCATGGGAAATGATGAAATGCAATGTGGTTGTCCCAGACTTCCAGAGCAAGGGTGTCTAGTGTGTGGTCAAGTGAAATGTTTTTGGGGTCATAAAAATCAAGTCATGAAGGGTTTTTTAATTTTATTTTCCTGAGTCAATGTGCACTTGCATGTTACAGGAATTTGATATATTCTAGTGTCCATGTCAAGGGGCTTCTCATGTGTCTGTACGGGGGTGCATGCAAGTCTTAATGTGCATGCTAATGTGTGTGGGAATTGTGTGACCAAAGGTCCAAAATGTGCATTTAATGTGCCTTGGGGGATATTTGCATTTTTTAAATGGAAGAGTGGTAAATTCTACGTGATGATGTGGCTGGAAATTTTGGAAGGGAATGTATGCATGCAAGGTGGCTACGTGATCAAGGATTGGGGATGCTCTAGCTGACGAGTGGGCTGATACGTGGGATGGCAGCTACTGGAGAGTGCTGGAAAATGTTGATGAGCAAGAGAGATTGCGTGGGGGGAGAGAGAGCGAAAAGGAAGAGAGAGGAAAGGATCTGCTGGTCGATGAACGGATGGTTTATGGGCTTCAAAGTGTTGTACAAAAGCAGTGCGTCAAGGTGTAGAGGGTTGTGACGAATTGAGAGGGTGATTGGACTGTGTACGGGCTGTCAACGGGGTGTGATGATCTGGAAAAAACAGCACAGGGCTGATGGACGATTAGCTGAGCGGAGAGCTAATGGGCTGATCGACATGAAGTACGAGTCGCTTATTTTTTTGGGCTGTGGGTTTGTTACCTTTAATCACGCACAAGTGTGCAGGCTGCGTGGGGGAGCTTAGCTGGAACAGAACACAGATTGGGAGTTGTCGCTGCTGGAAGCACTCATGATGTGGCTGCTTACAATTCTGAGTATGACGTACAGCTTGTGTGCAGATGCAATAGTGATTGAACGGAAATCATGATAGGGACTTTGATCGTTGAGGTCTCATGAATCTATAGGTGCAGGGGATAACTCGATGGATTAGCATTCTTGGGGGGACTTTGTGCATGAGGATTCCGTACAAGAAGCATAAGTACGAGTTGTTTTACTTATACAAGCTGCTGGAAGGAGGTGTTGTAGATACATCATGTGTGGTTGATCTGTCGTACAAAGAACGACTGTGTATGAACAACTCTTGGTTGACACAGAGCTACAACAAGTCAAAGCCTTCTTTCCCCTGTTTCAAAGAGTCTGTGTGTTCCTGTGTGTGTGTTCTAGTCACATTGTGTGGAAGATTGACTTGTTATTTGTGCGCTCTGGATATCTACTCCGGAAGTTGGTTCATAAGCTCATCATCTACGAGCCCACGTTGCAGCTGATCCCTATGAAGTCTCAGTTATCTGTCACGGTGAAGTACATAATTCCAGGTTGTCTTTCCTTTTTTTCCCTTATCAACGTGTATCCACATGGTTTGCCAGTCACGGTATCAAGATGGACCAGCTTCCCCCCTTCCAACACAGTATGGATGCACCACCCGAGTCCATCCCTCGAGATGAGACTATCCATATCATACAATTAGATCTCCTTCAGTTACATACATCGTGGGGGGAGGGGGGGGGGAGCAGAAGCTCCCCACCAAGGTCCAGTTCTACGGCAACCACTTCCTAAGAGTGTCGGAGGATGGACTCATCATCAAACCCCAGTATCTTGAGAACAAAGGAGTCTTGCATGTATTGAGGGTCTCATCACATCAACAAGGAATTGAGGTAGGTAGAATGACATGCATACCCAAAGAGCAATGGATCTGCAAGTTATGCACACTCGGGGAGATCGAGATAGAGGAGCATTTCTTATGTGTCTGCCTAGCCTACTACCAAATCCGAGGACGATACCACTGCGGGACACGGCTTTGGCCCACTCACAATTTAATGCATGTCTAGGACCAGGTCCACATTGGACTCTATCTAATTGAGATGAGACGGCACATAGATATGCTAATGCAAAAGATCAGATAGCAACACGCAGGCATAGCATCACAGGATGTGGAACCAAAGCGAGCACAGCGATGTGTCACAGACTTCTATGCTTTTGAGTCGGCTCTTGCGAGCATTGTGGATCAATGGAGAGAGTCGACATGATACCACTGAGCGAGGGGCGCAAAGTCCACACACAACATGGAGAGTGACTAGGGCACGCACGATTGAGATCCGACTATCTCCGCCCTCCTCAGACGCGACCGCCCGAGACGAGGAGTCACTCTTGGCATAGCCCTTCGGATACAGAGGTTAACAGGACCACGCCCTCCGCCATAGCGCAAGACAGCTTGACAAATGTAGATTTGGGAGATCTTTGCAGCCCACCGGAGAGCTACCACGGTGCTAGGTTTTGGTTTTTGATTCAGCTTGGGACTCTCAATTCTAGTGTTGGTTGAGTTTTGTTGAGTTTCTGAGATCTATAGCTATAGCTATATCTTAGTTTAGCATAGCACTCAGCAAACCTGCAGGAGGAACTGCTTCATCGCCTGGAATGTACGTCTTTAGCCAAGAAATATGAAATGTTGGATGGATTTTTCCCCATGATGGTGGTAATTCCAATTTGTAACTTAAAGGTGAATTTTTCTTGACAATCCGGAAAGGTCCATAGTATCTTGGTCGCAACTTAGGAAACACAGACTTAACCGTCTTATAGCGATGTGGGGCTACAAATAATAGCACCATGTCACCAGTGTCAAATTCCAGGTGACATCTATGTTTGTTGGCAGACCGTTGATACTGCTCTTGCACTTTTCGCATATGATCCCTGACTTGAAGTAGAATGTCTTGCATTTCTTGAACCAGTTGATCAGCTAGGGCCACTCGATGTTGAAGTACAAAATTCGGGTATAATCGGAGTGTGTCCATAAGCTGCTTGGAATGGAGTCATGCTAATGGCACTATGGAAAGAGTTATTATAAGCAAACTCAAGGACGTGATTGAATATAATGTCGAAGCATTTCTTCCAGAACTTGGTTGACTCTTTCAGTCTGGCCATCTGATTCTAGGTGCTAGGCTGAACTGAACAGTAGAGTTGTACCCAAAGATTCGAACAGTGAAATCCAAAAGTGACTGGTAAACTTAGGATCTCTGTCGGATATGATATTCTTGGGCAATCCATGGTGTCGGAAAATGTGTTGTATAAAGAGTTTGGCTATGTCCGGAGCCTGTGCACTACTTTTGCAAGCAACAAAGTGTGCCATTTTGGACAATCGATCAACAATTACCATAATCTGAGTGTTACCTCTGGAGGATCGTGGTAGTGTTGTAATGAAATCCATGGAAATACTTTCCCACCTTTCAGTTGGAACTGGAAGAGGCTGAAGAAGTCCTGTTGGAAGTCGTCGGCTTGCTTTCATTTGTTGACAAGATAAGCCAGATGTAACCATTTTGATGACGTCGCTTTTCATGTGAGGCCAGTGGTATGTTGCACTGAGTAACCGATAAGTCTTATTGATGCCTGGATGGGCAGCATAAGGAACTACATGATGCTCTTTTAACAAAAGACGTCGAACATCCTTGTCATGTGGTACACAGACGCGATCTTGATAATACAGAAGGTCGTCCGTATAAGAATAGGATGAGAAAATCTTCTGTTCGGAAGTCGAAGGGTGATCTTTTGAAATAACTTATACTGCTGTGCCGAAGTCTTTATCATTGAAATACTTCCCTTTGAATGAATTCGGAACATCCACAGATAATGTAGAGATTACCATAGCTGATGCTAGAGGTAACCTACTGAGAGCATCTGCAACTACATTGCGTAGTCCTAGAATGTACTCAATGGTCATGTGAAAGTTGGCCAGAAACTCAACCCAACGTGCTTGTCGAGCATTCATCACTGGCTGAGTAAAGATATACTTTAAAGAGTGATGGTCTGTCTTGACCACAGAGTCGGCTCCCATGAGATAATGTTTCCAAGAGCGATAAGCATGTACAACGGCAAGAAACTCCTTATCATAAACCGGGTATCGGGTTTGGATATCAGAGTGTTTATGGCTATCAAAAGCAATAACTCTGCCTTCTTGCATCAAGACTGCTCCTATAGCGATGTCGGAAGCGTCGGTCATGACCTCAAATGGAAGGTTTGGGTCAGCAATAGCCATAATTGGTGTGGTAGTGAGTGCTTGCTTGAGTTGTTGGAAACTATACTCTATTTCGGGAAGCCACTAAAAAACTGCTGTGCTTTTCAATAATTCGGACATAGGAGCTGCGATTTCGGAAAACTGATAGACCTTTGTATGGTAGAAGTTTGCCAATCCGAGAAAAGAGCGGACATCATGAACATTCTTAGGAGTAGGCCGGTTTCGGATTACCTCGACCTTCTTGGGATCCACAGAGATGCCTTGAGTGAAAATAACATGTCCCAAATATTCGAGTTGGGTTTTAAAGAACTCACTCTTCTCAATGTTGATGTAGAGAGAATTTGCGCGGAGAACTTCAAAAACTTGGTGAAGATGTTGTTTGTGCTCATGTAGGGATCTGCTGAAAACGAGGATGTCATCAAGGTAAACAATGACGAACTTATCGAGGAAAGGCCTGAAGATGTCGTTCATTAGTGTCGTGAATGTGGCCGGGGCATTGTTTAACCCAAAGGGCATGACCAAACATTCATAGTGTCCATACTTTGTTCGAAAAGCTGTCTTATACTCATCGCCTTCTCGTATGCGAATTTGATGATAACTTGAACGAAGATCAATCTTTGAGAATTGTGTTGCATGTAGAAGTTGATCGAAGAGGTCATCGATGCGAGGCAATGGATACTTGTTTTTGATAGTGAGCTTGTTGAGGGCTCGGTAGTCAATGCAGAGGCGCATTGACTTATTCTTTTTTTCCACAAGTAGTACAAGAGATCCGAAAGGGCTGCGACTGGGCCGAATGTGACCTTTGTCGAGTAGTTCGGTGACCTGTCTTTGGATTTCTTCATTTTGAGTGTAAGAAACCCGATAAGGAGGTTTCCACGGTGGATTACTGCCGGGAATAAGTTCGATTGGGTGATCCACTGGTCGTCGAGGTGGTAACTGCTTTGGCAATTCCTGTGGAAAAATATCCAAGTAAGGCTGGAAAAAAGGTTGGTTGAGATATTCAGGAGGATCCTTTGTTGGTGTCTCCTCTACTGCCGTAACCAACAGAAGTGAAGTCTTTACTTGACGTTTACGAACCCATTTCTTTACTTGTAGGGCAGAGGCAACTGGGATTGAAGGAGAGTCCCTAGAACCAGTTAGCTCAATAAGTTTTCCCTGGTGGACAAACTGGATAGTATGGCTCCGAAAACTGATTGATGGATCATAGTCGTAGAGCCACTGTTGTCCGAGTATGACATCGTACCAAGAAAGAGGCATGATGTCGAAGTTCAACTTGTCCGTATAATGTTGGATGCGAAAAGACAAGTTTTTGATCCTGGTGTTGCACAAGAAAGTAGTTCCATTTGCGAGTTCAATCTGATAGTCCATGAGACTAGGACTGGTGGTCAATCGAAGTTTGTCGACCATAGAACTAGCTAGGAAATTATGAGAGCAGCCACAGTCGATGAGGATAGTGACCATTGTTCCACGAATCGATCCTTGAACACAGAGTACTTGAGTGGACAGGGAAGGTTCGGGGTTGCTGGCAAGGCTCAGGTGGATGGTATTTGCCATTCGAACAGCTTTGCCTTTCTTGTCTTGTGCTGGGGTAGCATCTTCTCTTTGGGAAGTGCTAGGTTTCATATTGGAATTTTGCTTTGGTCGCTTGGGACAATCGAACCATCTATGGTCGCCTGTACAGATGGTACAAAGTCCTTTTGTGCTAGAGTTGTTCTTCTTGTCAGTGGCCGCTCCTTTATGTTGGGGATGTCGGTAATGACTTTGTGAAGAAGAAGAGGCGCGATCCTTGGAGGAGTGCTTCTGTTGGAATCCAGCATATGATTTCTGAGTCTTCTGGGGATCTTGAGACTGTCGCTGACCTTGATTGCCGGAGTTTTTTCAAAACCTGGTGTTATCTTGAGGGCGAGCACCTTTGGCCATAGTAGAGTTCTGTGTGCGATTAACACTCTGCTTCCCTGTGTTTTGGAAATCTGTAATGCGCTCTGCGTAAGCAATAGCGCCAGCTGTGGTGGTGATGTTTGCTTTAAGGACATCAATGCGTAACGAGGGATTTAGGCCTGAGATGAGTGCATGAAGGCGATCATCCTCAGTTAAACCATCAATCTCCAGCACCAATGTGGTGAACTGAGAGATCTAGGAAGACAGGGAGCCTGTTTGCTCCAACTGTCGGAGTTTTGATCGTGCTTGGAAGTCCGCATTGGCAGGTATGAACTGCTTACGGAGCACGTGTTCAAAACGTTCCCATGTTAACACACTTTTGCCGTCCTTTAAGCGTCTTTGCCACCATAGAAAAGCTGTATCCTTGAGGAGGGAGGCTGCCAAGGCGATCTTTTTGCCTTCAGTGAGGTCAACAGTATCAAAATACATGCACATTTTTGCGAGCCATTGGTCAACTGTTCGGCGATTGCGTTGACCGGTGTAGGCTTCCGGAAGTTTGATGTCAAGTCTTTTAGTTTTGGAAGCTTGAAGTAAACGGTAGAGGGCACGTAGTTCAGTGTTTTCTACCTCTGGTGGGAATGAATCTGCATAGTCGTCTGGTTGCGTCACGTCATCCTCTGTATTTGTGGTACTGCGAGACTCTTGAAGTTGTTGAACTTTCTGGACCAAGTCGGAGATGCTGTCCTTAAGCTGGAAAATTTGAAGTTGCAATAGTGATTCGCCTTATACGTTGACTTCAAGGGTCTTTTTTGGACTTGAGTCTTTGATCTCTGGAGAGGCTTCACGTGAGCGTTGCAACATATCGGAGATCCCCATGAGAAAAGCGCGAACTTGCGCTCTAGTTTGTACCATTCTTGGAAGAAGATTCGGGCTGCTCCCTGAGGTTGCTCATGTTGGAGGGGGCAGGCGAGGCAGGATGGAACCACCCGTGGAAGTCTGGTAAAGGAGGTCCTGTCTGAGGTAACACTGGTGATGCCGAAAGTGGTGTTACCGCTCGTGAGAGGACAGGAGTAGGTTGCAGAGTCCACGGATCTGAGAAAGGATAAGGAGCTGCTGTCGGAAGTGGAGGATATCCAAGAGAAGGAGTGCCTTCGGAGTGTAAATACTGTCTTGGGGAAGATACAACCTGTATAGGAGGATATCTAGGAGCTGAAGGAGGTGGAGAGTACCCTGGAGATGCCGAAGGTGAGGGGTAAAATTCTCTCCAAAGATGGACAGCAAACTCTTGAGGAATATCGGGTTCTGGGTATCTTCGTGTCTCGTGGAACACAACCTGGACTGTGCTGAGGAAGTAATGTAACTGAGGTGCCTCACGCAGAAGGTATAGGATGTGGTCCAAATCACTAGGAGGGCACGTGACACAGAAGACCCAAGATGCAAAAGCTCCGAAATGGGCTGGTTGTGCAATCTGAACACGATATTGTGTGGTAGATGATGCCTGAGGTGTCCTTGAAATGCCGGGTGAATTACCAGGGGTTTCCATGCTTTAAGGGAGATTCTTTCATTTACTGTAATTTGATAATGACAAGAGAATCCTTAAAAGCAGAATGGAAAGACTCCACCTGGCAAGGAGAGCAGGCTATCAATGGCGCAACAGGCTGCAGGTACCCGATTCTGGATCGCAATAGGGGCTGGGGCACCAGGCTGCTGCTGTCATGGCGAAAATCTGTTTGCAGGCTGTTTGGCGACCGAAGGGCTGGCTGGCGCTGGCTCACGTTGCAGGCTGGAAAAGAGCAGGGCTGCAAAACCAGCGAGGCTGCAAAGGCAAGGAATCTGGCAGCGAAAAAGGCAAGGGCTGGCAGCAGAAGTGGCACGGCTGGCAGCGTGATGGCACGTGAAGGCGGCAGCAGGATGCGTGGGCTGGCAGCAAGATGGCGAGGGCTGAAGGCGGGCAGACCCTGCATGGGCTAGCAGCGCAATGGCGAGGCAAGGCAGGGCAGCGAAATAGCTAGGGGCTGCGCAGGTAGGCTGAGCGAAATGGCAAGGCTAGGGGCTGCGCAGGTAGGCTGCGATATGGCGAGGGCTGAGGCGGGCAGCGAACCTGCGCGGCTGGCAGCGCAATGGCGAAGGCTGAGGCGGCTGCTGCTGCGTGGAGATCCGTACGGTGCAGATCCATACGGAACGTCAAAGAGGTGCGCCTCTTTTTCGTTGGGGGCTGCCTAAGGTTGGGTAGTTGCCCAAAAATTAATTGGGGGGTTTAATTAACCCTAGGGTAGCTAGGGTAAACCTAAGGTTAGGGGCTGGGTTTTTTTTTTTTCCATTTTAACCCCTCTAGGTACCCTTTTATAGGTGCTTGGTGCCTAAAAGGTGTCCCTATTCGAAGGGGTGTGACCCTTGGAATAGGTGCACCTTTTCATGAAGGGGTGTGTCCTTGTTTTTAAAAGGGGTGTCCCTACATGAATAGGTGTGTCCTTTTGTCCACGATGGGGTGTGTCCCTTGAATGAGGAGTCGAGGCTCCTCATCAAAAGGTGTGTCCGATGGTGGAAAAGGTGCGTCCCTTGGTTTTGGGACAGCCCAAGCACCTGAAAAGACACGATTTTTGTCGTGTCCATTCACATCAACTCGTGATGTGTGGGAGATGGAGAGGCCATAGATGACTTTAGGCAGGGTTGGCGCTTAAAATTTTTACGCTCATCCTCTCCATCTCTTCCATGCACGATGTGCACGGGTATCCTTCTAGCGGAAAAGATGTATCAGATCGGTGCTAGAAGGTGGGGGGCATTTCCTACAGGCAGGAGCGAATTTTGCTCTGATACCACTGTAAGAAATCCTAGATTTACTATATTTAGAAATGTGCTAAGGAACAGAAAGGAGACTGAAATAGCAGAGAACAAGGAATAATTGTATTGCTTGAATGTCTGTAGGGTATCTGTTGTGTGTCATCCATACAATTGGGCCTCTCTTATATAGAGAGTGAAGAGTCACACATGAAAAGGTGTGTACTCCAAAGGGTATGTGCATGAAGAGGTGTGTACCCCTTGTGAAGGGTGTGACCCTTGATGAGAGGGTACATTACAATAGGAATGTCTCTTCAATAGAGTGTCTCTTGTGAAGGGTTGTGCCTCATAGGAAGTGTCCCGTCGAAAGGGCAAGGGTTGTGCCTCATAGGAAGTGTCCCGTCGAAAGGGCATACCCTTCCACAAGTGTCCATTCATCAAACCATCCGTAAGTCTAGAAATAGAGAAAGGAATACGTCACAGATCGTGATAGAGTAGGACATTTATACCATGGATGCCCTCGCTTACGTTTCTTACATCCGAAACATTTACCCTCCTTAATTAGCTTTTTCTTCTCATCATAAGGAAGGAAATGCTATCCATCCAGGACGTGATTGGTTGTTAACATTTTGTACAATAGCGTTCTCCTTTCCTTTGTTGAAGGGTTTACGAGGATTCGATTTCCTCTCACCAATCTCAGCCAATTTAGTGAGGTCTTTCAAGGTAGTTGGGTTGAACATTTCAACCTCATACCTCACTTTCGGGGTTAGGGCTGCTAACTACTTATTCCTTCTGTCATCCTCGCTCTTCTCAGGTAACTCTAAAGAGAGTTTCCAGAACCTAGCTGTAAATTTAGCGTTACTCTCGTTTTCAAATTGCCTAAACCTTTCCCAGTGGAAGGTCAATTCTTCTTCATGCCTCGAAGGCATGAAAGTGGCCTTAAGCTGCTCTACAAATTTGGACCATTGAAGAATAGGCTCTTTTCCCATTTGTGATAAGGACCACCACATCAAAGCATCCTTCTATAGATGTAGTGTGGCAAGAGCAAGCTTCTCGTGGTCGGTCTTATCTTGATGGAAAAAATATAGCTCAAAATGGCGAATCCAATTGAGGATTTTATCCGCCTCTCTTGCTCCATCATACTTTGGGAATTCTATTCTCTCTCGGGGTTGGAATTTTAGCTCTCTTTGAGGGGGTACTTAAATCTTCATCCCCAAAATTCAGTACTCTCTTAGTCCCAAATTTTGTCATAATGGACTGTGCTAAGCTGAGAAACCAACTTATCAATGGGGGACTCCTATCTCCCTCTTGCACTTGGATTATAATCCATGTGTACAGGATTTTGAGTTAAAGGCATAAACTTAGCGCCTTGCTCTTGGATGGACTCGTTTCTCCCTTTATTCCTAAAGGAAAACTCCCTATCAAAAGATTCTTGAAGGAGAGACGAAGGCAATTCTATACGTGGGTTATCATACTCAATATGTGTGTAACTCTCTTCTTTCCTTTTAGTAATACAAGAGAGAAAATGACTTGCTGTAATTTCAGAAAAGGGGTTTATTTTACAGCAAAAGCCAAGTATTGTAGAGTTGGTGGTACTTATCCAACTCCCACTTTGCTTGTGTCGAAAAACAACTTCGAATGACCTCTTCTTCCTTCTCTTGCCAGCCTTCTGTGACGAGCCTTCCAAACTGGCCCTTTACAGGCAAACTTCTTCTGGGCTGTTGCAGCGGGCTTCAGTTTGCGCCAACCAAGGCACTATTGCGCGCAGGAATCTATAGGCCGCCCTTCGGTGTCCCGTGACCTTCCTTTCGCAAGCCTCTTCGCTCGCGCACAGCGTTTGCACGTAGCGCTCTTCTTGTGCCTTCCGTGCAGCCTTCCTTCCACGGCTCTCTTCCACGCAGTCTTCTCGTGCGCTCTCGCCCTCTGTCCCGCGCACCCTCTTGCTGTCCCAATCGTGGATTGTCACTGCTCTGATACCAAATGTGAAGAACCAACCTTCTCAAGAATGCAAATGTGTGCAATGTGTGCAATGCATGCAGAATTTGAATGCCGATTGGCCCTCCATCGAATATTTGGTCTATCTCACCCTTTCGGGATCAAGTAAATCCATCCTCGACTCAAAGACTATGCAAGCGCACCTGAATCAAAGATCTCTTGGTATGCCAACTAAAGAGGGGTGAGAATGTGCTCCCAGAAACAATGAAACAAGGCCGAGGTCAATCCATCCTCTCCCGGTCACTTTTGGGAAGGGAGGGCTTGAAGGGCTTCCCAAAGCTTATCATCCGTGAAGGGGTAACTGTCTACAAAGACTCGTCTGTACTACTGTCGCAACCTACGCCCAATCTACCTCACGTCCTACTGCGGTCCCGAGGATGACTCCTCGGACCGGAACAACTACCGATAAAAGTCCATTGTTCGCCCCAGGATCTCTTGAGGGTCCATGTGCAACTATCCCTAGGGATCTCGTAATCACTGTGGAGCTGGGACCCAATTGAGCATGGCCTCGTGATCTGGAAGAACTGTTTGGTTATCCTGTCTCCATGTTGTACCCATATCGCCCTCGTGGAATGGCAAGAACACCCAGCCCATCTGAGCTCTGTGTCGTGTACCTCCAACCTTGCGCACTCATAATAGTCAATGAGCCACTAGGAACCCGGGTCCTTCTCTCTGAGTCCCTCTATGGAAGCGAGATCTTGTCTCAAGGTGCACTCGCACTCCTGCAGTGCAAGCCCCCATCGCACGTCCTGGGACTGCAACTCCTTTCTACTCCGAAGGATTGCTTCAGCAACCCACGAAGACCAACCCTCAATGGGTTCCATCTCAGGCTACTGCCTCCGACCATACCTCCGGGCCCTTCCCCGAGACAAGATGGTGGACTAAGATTTCTGCCGCTGAAAACATGTGCTTGTAAACTAGAAGGAAGCCCACTAACCGGCCTACCACCACTCTTTGAAGATCCTACCGAAGAATGAGGTATTGTGGCTGACTTCGTGCATAGTCATGTAGTCCATGCACGTTCCAACTCACTATGGTCCAACTCATGGGGAGGCGGCGTGAGCAAACAGAGCTCTCTTATGCAAAAGAGCCTGCAAAACAATCTCGGATCGCTAGGATTTCGACAAAGGCTTTGAGGTGGAGTAATCTATGTCCATTCGACGCTGGATCAAGGGCATATGACTAGAGTCACTCCGACCTTCGAAGCCAAGTGCATCATGAAGGAGCATCTCACTGGTGTAACAACCAATGTGTGACTTGCGTAAACTACACCTCAAGTCCCACTCTGATCACTGCCATGCCCATGCCTACTCCACATCTCTCAGGAGAGAATCCAAGCCGAAAGATGGCTGAGTCGCCATGCGTGAGCCAAACATCCAGACCATGGGCACCCATCCACTCCGCAATCATATGAAAAATCTGCTCTTTCATCATGCGTTTGAAGAGGGTGGGAGCCCACTTCCCTTCTCTTGTGGAGGAAAAGTTGAACCCCCAAAAGGTGTGAGTGTGGGACCCTACCATCCCAATGGATCCCCCTTTGCGGGGGGCTGCAAGATTATAACCATCATCTCAAGCCCCAAGGGGTACTCCTCAAGGATCTTCAAGTAATTCCACAGTCCCAGCCCAACTCTCTGGGCAAGGGTTGACTAGGGCAGGGCTTCGGACCTACAGACTGAGAAAATAAGCCACCTGCCACCGGAGTCCGCGATCAGGCTGAGTCCTACAACGAAGTGGAAGAGGCTTCTGGCTCTGATGAGGAGTGTGTGCTCACCCAGAGGTATACTTAGATGAGGACCTTACACCCCTACATGTGGAGGAGAGGTGTACCCTCATATAGCAGTGGGATGTCACCCACAAGGAGGAGAAATGAGCAGTCGTTTGAGAGGCACAGCTCTTGACAGGTCCCCAACGGGCATCTGCTGGCCCCCCTACATAGGGGGCAGGGTCTATGAGATTCAGAATTTGACAAGGAATTGCCTTGGTTTGCCCACCGTTCTTCCCACTCAATAGGCCTCCTCCCATTTAGTGGCTGAGATGTGCATTGCTTTTTGAAAGACGTTGATTAGGACCTGTTCTATATCCTCATCCTCTTTTTCTTCTACTCCCACAACGCAGAGATTAAGTGCCTTCTCCTGCTTCTCCTGCTCTCTCAAAAAAATGCAATTTCATCCATTTTCCTTTTCACTCCACCATCAATAGGGCAAATGATGTCTTGTGTTTGCCGCATCTGGGTTCTTTGACTGTTTCTTGGTGTTGCTGGATATAGAGCTCCTTATGAAAACTAAACATCTTTACAAAGATCCTTCATAGCTTCCAAGTTCTTCATAATGTTGCACATGCAATGGCATTAGCCTATGATCTTCTGAATAAACAACATTTTTTTTCATTGGACTGTGTTGAATCCAAAAATGAAATGCGGGTAGAATTTTTAGCCTTCTCATTTAATTCTCATGAAGCAAGTGTTGCAGCCAGAAGATATCCTTCCACATCTTCAAGGCATGGATAACAAGGTTGCTGGAATGAAGTACTTTTAACACTTTGATGATTAGTATAAATAATATGCTTTTGAAGCTTAAAAAATGTATGCTTCTCCCATAAGATATGCTTCTGAAGCATAGGTCTTGACTCACCTTTTCTACAATGTTCATTGCATAAAAAAGTCCCTAGACAAACGCTCTGGAAGAAAGTTGGGGTCATGGGCAAACAAAGGAGGTCCTAGAAAATCGACCCGAATCCCAACAAGATCCTGGTTGGGAGTGTCAACTACCTTCTCTTCTCTAGCCTTATCTTACGTATCACGGGAGTAGCACCTTTCTTTTCCTCCCAGCCAATTCTGCCAAGACTCCCAAGCAAGAGAGATAGAGCTATCTTAGAAATCACGTAAAATCCAATCCTTATCATCTCTCACTAGCCTTGACAGACCCCATTTCCCTAGATAGATCTAGATGCCACATGTCATCCATATAGGGCCTTCCTAATGCAACATTTCACCCCTCTCTTGGGATGCATTTAATTCCTTGCCCCTAGGCATAATCTTTGCACTAGGCCCTTGGTCTCAGATCTATCTAGTCTGGTGCTATCAGCCCTCACCTAGGACCTTGACATTAATCCCTCCCGATCATTTACATAAAGCGCAAACACACATATTACAAAGATAGATCCTATAAGGGAAATGTCGACTGATTCTTCCAAGGTCATGCTACCTCGGCTAGAGCGTAACATTCCTTCCCTCTTCAGACATCAGCGTCCTCGATGATAAAGTCTGGGAACACTCTCCGCAACTGATATACGGATTCCCAGGTAGCTTCGGATAGAGGCTGACCATGCCATGCAACCAACACCGTGGGTATCTTCCGATTTCGTATTTGCATTGTTCCTCGGTCCAGGATTCTTGTTGGTTTGCGCCTTGCAATATCCTCTATCTCCTGAAACAAAACCACACCTTCGATTAGTGAGTCACCAATATGTAAAAATTTCTTTAAACGTGAAACATGAAAAACCGGGTGCACCTTACACCCCTGTGGCAATTCTAATTTATAGGCTACACTGCCTATCCTCTTTAGAATTAACCACGGCCCACAGTATCGAGGTGATAACTTAGCACACTCTCCTGAAGTCAACGACTTCGAGTGTGAAGGAATTCTGAGAAAAACTTTTTCTCCTTCTTCAAATACTCTTAGAGACCGATTTTCATCCGCATACACCTTGGCTCTATCCATAGCCTGACGGATATTAGCTCTCGCAAGTGCTAGCATCTCCCGCATCTAAACTACAAAGTTCGCGGCACTAGGCACTTTCTGAGGCACTCCAACTATAGTTGGATTAGCTGGTCTATAACCATAGTTCAGTTCAAACGGACTGAACCCAGTAGATGAATGTTTCCTATCATTGTAGGCAAACTCCAACAATGGCAACCACTTGTCCCATGTATGTTGCCTCAATGACACATATGCCCTCAGCATATCCTCTAAAGTCTGGTTGACTCTCTCCGTCTGACCATCCGTCTCAGGATGATCCCCACTACTCATTCCTAACTCAGTCCTCAGTGTCTCAAATACCGCTGTCCAAAAATGACCGGTAAATCTGACATCTCGGTCTGACACTATGGATCTAGGCAATCCATGCAGACGAAATATATGTCTAATGAACAAATCCGCCACTTGCGGGGCACTAACAGACTCTCTAGTCGGAATGAAGTGAGCCATCTTGGTTAGACGATCAACCACCACAAGGATAGAATTATATCCTCCTTGTGTTGCAGGTAGTCCTACAATAAAATCCATGGAAATGCTCTCCCACTTACTTAGTGGTATTTCCAAGGGCTGTAAAAGTCCGGGTGGCTTCACCCGCTCGGCCTTACTTACCTGACACGAGAAACACCGTGTCACATATTCATGAATATGCTTTTTCATCTTTGGCCAAAAGAAATCTCGCTTCACGAGATCATATGTCTTCTCGACTCCTGGATGTCCCGCACACGGGCTATCATGGCATTGTCGAATGACTCTCTGCCTGAGATCATTCTGACTAGGTACTACAACCTTGCCATTTCTAACTAGCATACCATCCCTTATGGCATATCTTGCATAAGTTTGGCCTTTTCTGGATGCCAGGTCATCCTTTTCATTTTCCCCGGGTTTTAACACATGAGCCTTAGGCCATAAGCTCTGACAAACTCATCCACTTTTTGAGTTTCTCTGATCTCGGTCATTAGAGCACTCTCTAATACCGTGAAACTCAGGTTGTGCATAATGCGAGACAACGCATCAGCAACCTTATTGTCTTTACCTCTTCGGTACCGAATCGTTAGATTAAACTCCTGCATGAGCTCTGCCCACCTAGCTTGGCGGCCCCTCAAGTCAGGCTGTTTACAGAAATGTTTCAGAGTATCATGATCCACATCCACATAAAACTCTGAACCATACAGATAATGCCTCCATGTTTTCAAAGCATGGATAACAGCATACAACTCCAATCATACAACTCCAATTCATGAGTTGGCCAATTCCTTTGAGAGGGAGAAAGCTTCTTGCTTTCAAAGGCTACTGGCCTTCCCTCTTGAAGGAGGACTGCTCCTACCGCAATGCCACTTGCATCGGTTTCTAGGAACAACGGTTTCTGGGGATCAACTATCTTTAACACCGGTCCTGAGACCACAGCTTGTTTTATGGTGTTAAAACTTTCTTGTTGATTCTGTCCCCAAATAAAAGGTACTTTATCGGAGGTCAGATCAGTCAATGGCGATACTATTTCGGAATATCCTTTGATATGCCTTCTATAAAACTGGACAAATCCCAAGAATGATCGCAACAACGCGGTCAGACTCTGAGGGATTGGCCAAGTTAGTATCGCAACCACTTTCTTCGGATCCATTTCTACCCCCTGTGGAGTAATTATGAACCCCAAATATTCAAGCCTAACCATACACAGTATAGTTTTCTTTTTATTCACGTAAAGATTGGCTTTCCTCAAAGTACTGAACACTATCCTTAAGTGTTCACGATGCTCAGTAATACTTTTACTGAATATCAAGATATCGTCAATGAAATGTACTACGAACTTTCCGATATACGGACGTAGTAAATCATTCATAAGCATGACGAAGGTCGCTGGAGCATTGGTAAGTCCAAAGGGCATTACCAAAAACTCATAATGACCAAACCTGCTTCTAAAAGCGGTTTTATGCACATCCTCAGCTCTAATCCGGATCTGATGATAGCCGCACTTAAGATCTATCTTGCTAAAAATCACGGCTCCATGTAGTGCATCTAGCAAATCATCAATCCGAGCCATCGGATACCTGTGCTTAACAGTGATATTATTCAATGCTCTGTAATCTATACAGAGGCGAAACGTATCATCCTTTTTTCTCTTTAATATCACTGGTGAAGCAAAAGGTGAGAAACTTGGTTGAATCTGCCCCAACTTGAGGTATTCTTCCAGTTGCCTACGCACCTCCGCTTCTTCAGTAAAACTCATCCTATAGGGAGGTCTATTTACAGGTTCTGCCCCCGGGATCAGCTCAATCTTATGCTGAACTTTCCGCTCTGGAGGTAACCCATAAGGTAGTTCATCCCTAAAACATTCAGAGAACTCCTCTGTTATAAGATTAGCCAGCTTGGCCATCTCACCACTTTGCGTAACATCAGTGCTAGCCGAAGACTCATCCGCCGACTCTACCGATGCTGTGCAAAGGTATAAAAACTCTACTTGAGCCTTTCTGATTTCCATCACGGAAACCAACGGTCCTTGAGGTATATCTCTTTCACCTCGTAATACATAAAGCACATCATTCATCTTGAATTGATATACGTGCTTTTTCCAATCAATGGCTGGATTCTTCCTAGAATGCCATGCCATTCCCAGGGCTATATCCGCATGAGCAAGCTTGGTTATTTCAAAATCAAGCTTCTCAGCATAGTCTTGAATCCGAAGCTCCAACTGGGTAACCCTTTGGTCCCATACTTCAGTTGAACTTCCATCAGCCATCCTAACTGTATACGCATAGTCAGATGGACTTGTCTTTAATTTCAGCCTCTTCACGAGCCTGGAGTTAATCACATTGTGAGTTGACGCTGAGTCAAACAACACAATGACATTATGACTGGCCACTTGCCCTTTCATTTTGATTAACTCCGTATCATTGAAGGCTGTATACCCCGTTGCTGCGGGCTTAGATAGGATGTTATCAGGTGCACTCGTCACTAACTTAGTAACAGACACACAGAACAAACAAGGTACTAACCTCTGAGAAGATCCCGCTAGCTGAATCTGCATCTCTTCCGCTCTGGGACTTCCCTGCATCTCCACGTCGCACTCTGAGATCACCATCTCAGCCATCCGACGATCTTTATTACGTGGACAATCTCTCCACTGATGAGGTTGAACGCAACCAAAGCATAAGCCTTCTCTCCTCGCTTTTTCCCGCTGTTCTGGGTTCAAGGGAGACTTAGACCAAGCCCGGGCTGCCATTGGAGTTACTTTCCTCTTCACTCCAATGGTGGTACTTGGTTTAGGAGTTTCAGCCGGTCTCGCCTGCTTGGCTTGACCACTCGGCTGCGAACCACTCCCTCTACTAGCCCACTTCTTCTTAAACCCAGACTTCTTCGGATACCCATACTGGGTTCCGACCTGTGCAAACCCACTTGGCTTGCTGCCCTTGGCATCCTCGTAGTTCAGGGCTATAGCTATTGCATCATCTAGCGTGTTCACGTACTTAGCCCGAACTTCCATTTTTATTCGATCATTCAATCCAAATATGAAATCTTTCACTTGGATTGATTGAGGCAGGGGTTCGTCAACCTTCATTACACTCTCTCGAAACTTATCAGTGTATTCTGCCACTGATAAATTCCTCTGACGAAGGTTCCTATATTGATCCCAAGCTCGGGATGCCTCGTCAGGAGGTAAGAAGTGTTTCCTGAACTCTCTTTTAAACCCCTCCCAGGTAGTGGATGCTATGCCATCTTTTTGTTGTTTAATCCACCACCGATCCGCCGCCTCACTAAACATATGGGTGGCCTCGCGGATCTTTTTGATGTCATTTCTGATCTCACAAATGGCGAACGCCTCGTCCCATTTGTGTAACCAGGTCTCAATGACATCGGAGCTACGGTCGTTCATCCGACCAGAATACTTTTCCGGTCTGTAATTAGCAATATTTGGCACTTTAGCCTTCCTAGGCTCGACCGTATGGACACTAGACTTTCCATTGGAGCCTTTCCCTTCTCTTCTCGAGAAGGTCTGGCAGACATACTCTGTAGCACTCTCCTAAGTTCAGATTGCCCTGCGTTGGCTTGTAATTGCTGCGCTAACAATTGTTGCAAGGCATCCTCCAGCAATGCAATCCTGCCAGATAAAGTGTGAGCTACTGGGCGCGATCCCTGCTGGGTCGGCCGGACTCCTGATTCACCAGGGTCCCTCCTGGAAGCTCCTTCTTCTGCTTCCATTTAGTTCAGTAGGTGGTTTGTTTTGGGGCTTTTTTTTTTTTTTTTTAAACACCCCTAGAACACTGTAATCACAAGCTGACACAATTCAGGGTACTGACACTCTGAACACAATTCCCTATACTAGGGAATTCCTGCAATCCCACATTCACACTGATCAAGCATTTAATACAGGCATATATCACAGATGGCGCTTTTCCCTATACTAGGGAAATTCCTGCAGTAGTCTAATTCTAACTGAAGCACACAGGCATCTGCTCAAGCATAATTTGTTCTTGCTATAGCATCATCAACTGCGACCTCTGCCAAAACCACAAAAGTCTAATTGCTTCCGACAAAACAGGAATAACGAAAACCAAAAGGAAAATAGATAGAGTGCTCCCTGGACTTCGAATCCCACAGCTTGCAGCCCGAGCAATTTGCAATCAACTAGCTACAGCATATAAGCGGAACTGGTGGCCAAAAAAAAAAAATCCCAACTACGAACTGTCTACGTGAGCTTGGAGGGCCAAGGCTACGGCGGAACAGATGGCGGCGTGCTGTCAACCATATTCAATCGTCACAGGTTCTCAAATCCCCCGTACTCCAGCCTGCGCGTCGCCCTTCCACAAATCTCAACGAAGACCACCACGTTCCTGCGCTCCGTCGTTCTGCGCCATCTACCACTAACTTCGTCGAATGACTTATGTAAACTCCTTAGACACCACCCGTGGCCCAGCAAGGCCTTGTGACTGTGCATACCAGGTCCATCACGGACTCACACGACCTTCGGATGGATGCCTGCTCACGCAACGGTCAACGCTAATCCTTGGGTAATTTGTCGAACATCCCGTTCGTGAGTTCCGGCATACGCCATCAACCCGTCACTGCACGTCGACCAGCCCGCCTTCAATTGTGGCGCTCTCGCAATACCAATTGTCACCAGTCCCTGTTCGTGGGCGTCGCCGAATTCCCAGCGGTTCCACCAACCTGCTATCCGCCACCAGCTTATGGGACCCCCAGGCTCAAGCCACCATTCAGAAGCCTCCGTTCGTCACGTCGCAGCATCACCGGGTCAATTCGTCGATTGGCGCTGCACAGCTTCTTTACGTCCTCTCCGCCCTCTAACCTAGGCTCTGATACCAACTGTCAACTACCTTCTCTTCTCTAGCCTTATCTTACGTATCACGGGAGTAGCACCTTTCTTTTCCTCCCAGCCAATTCTGCCAAGACTCCCAAGCAAGAGAGATAGAGCTATCTTAGAAATCACGTAAAATCCAATCCTTATCATCTCTCACTAGCCTTGACAGACCCCATTTCCCTAGATAGATCTAGATGCCACATGTCATCCATATAGGGCCTTCCTAATGCAACATTTCACCCCTCTCTTGGGATGCATTTAATTCCTTGCCCCTAGGCATAATCTTTGCACTAGGCCCTTGGTCTCAAATCTATCTAGTTTGGTGCTATCAGCCCTCACCTAGGACCTTGACATTAATCCCTCCCGATCATTTACATAAAGCGCAAACACACATATTACAAAGATAGATCCTATAAGGGAAATGTCGACTGATTCTTCCAAGGTCATGCTACCTCGGCTAGAGCGTAACAGGGAGGGACGGCAACTTTGCAAGCATAATATGATTGTGGCCCACCTAAACATCAAACAGTCCATAGCCTTCATCAAACAGTAATGTTTAGGCATCTCTAGCTTGTGTCCTCGACATGGAGGCCCTACCAAGAGACATTGCCTGATGCAGCACATCCGCACTTTCTAGCCCATCTATGGTCTAGCCACTCACCTAGGGCATTTCAAACTTCTTATGGTTTTCTGCCCACAAAGGGCAACCCATAGGCTCATGCTAAAGCAGATGAAATTGGATGACAGCCACCATTGGTGTGAACGAGTTTCTTCAAAACCATTCAACATTGCCTCTAGGGAGGCTAAGCAGCCTAGCAGACTTGGAGGCATGTCCTCTCAAGAGAAACATCCTAAGCATGGTATCCTCGCTATTAGAGAGGGGAGAAACTTTTAAGTTTGAGGCCGAGAGTAGTTCAGAGGTCTAGCTTGAGGTAAATGTGCGGAAGACAATAGGCAGGAGCACAACCTAGGACATTTGGATTGACCCTTATAGCCTATTGATGGGAAAAAACACAATAGACCAACAATGTTCTTTGTAGGCATTTAACTTGACATTTGTCTACCTTGTGTTTAAGTTGTGAGCAAGGTTAGAATTTATAGGAAATATGAGTGTTGTGAATACTTCCATAAGACTTGGCCTCTAGAAGCTTTAGATTTGTGGATTGAGGTGTCCAGTTCATATTAAAAACAGTAACCCACACTATAGGCACTGAATCCAAAACCATGGTAAGCAGCCTGCAGGGGGCTGGTCCACAATACACTCTAGTAGATAGCTGATTACTCTACTATCAAGGAGGTCTTCTGCAAGATGGTAATGCGGTGGCTGAGAATAGGAAAGAAGAGGAAGTGGAACTTAATCATGATGTTTCTAAGAAAAATTTGTGGTTGAGTGTGATTCATGCCCCAAAGTATGGAAACACTATTTCCTTGGTATTGAATGTTTAGTCTACCGATCATCACAGTGTTACAGTTCTTTGTGACACAGAGAAGCATTTGCATTGGGTATAAATGTTTTAGCATCAAATTTCAAATTCGAAGCAGTAAAGGAAAAGAGACTGTGGTAGGGGGATGCTCTTTCTAGAAGACCTAATCTCGATGGCTAATCACAATGTGGTGGAGGTACAATTTGTTGAAAGAAACAAGGAAAAGTTATGGGGATGATCAAGACTTGGGGAAGATTTGGACAGCACTAAGAGATGAAAAAGGCCATGAAGACTATTATGTTCTAGATGATGCAACGCCAGATGTGTGTTACTTGTGAGTATCATGAGAAAAGTGCTTGAGGAATATCATAACCTCCTTTCACAATATATCTCCTAGTCTAAAGCAGCTCCAGTAGTGTTTCTATTAGCCCCGCATGCAAAAAGATGTCTAGGCATATGTTCCATCAATATAATTTATCAAAATGGTAAAATAGACAAAGGTAAGAGCCCAAGATCAATCCAGTCAATGCTATATCATGCTGGTCCTTGGGTACAAATCTCATGACAAGGGTATTTCAACCTCCACATGGTCATGATATTATTTGGACAAAGATCTAGGAAGAAGGGTCATTTCATTTCCTTTACTGTAAAAATGAAAACACAAACAAAAGGACAACTTTGCTGATTATGTATATATTTGTTCATTAGGGCAATCCAAAGTCTATAGTGTCAAGTTGAATGAGCAAGTTTCCTTGTAGATTTTGAAGAGCCTTGGTAGATAACTTGCAAAGAAGCTCCAATTCTCAAGAATTCTGTTTATGAGCACAAAAATTTGTTTTGGGGGGCGGGGCAGGGGAAGGGGTAGCAATTCAATCCAATCTTTCTGAATTATTCAAAGTAGGCCTTCACCAGTTTCTTTTCTTCATATAAAGGGCAAAGAATTTGCATCCTCAGTTCATTAAGGATCTTGAGACAGCCTGTAAAAGTGTACAAAGCAGATTATCCAATCACTAGAATGCCCACACATAAACACCATGTACATTGGGTGGTGCTGACATTTAGAAAGGTAAGACTTAAGACTCGGATTCGGAACCATAACATTTACATTAAGCTTGCTTTGAGATACTATTAACCATTCGAAATTTCAAAGAAAATGAATAAGTGTCATTACGTTTATGTTTGCCATCTCATTGGCAACTTCATCATGCCCATGCCAATTTGCTGGATCATTAAGTGGATTATCCTCAGTTTCAGATGAAAAACAAGAAGTTGAAGATGAAGCTGATATGTCCCCTCATAAAAGACCCTCATAAAAGACCTTGTAACATAAAAGATTTTAAGGGCAAGCACGTCCTTAAGCTTTGGCACTATCCCGTTATGATGGGAAAGTGAATAGGAGGATCTTTTAATAGTTAGTATTCTCAGCTCATCAATTTATATGAGAAGCAGTCGGTAACTTTGAGTATTGCTCCTTGTCAACTGAGGACAACTTATTTAGCTACAAAGAAATGTAATTCCAGTTATTATATATCCAACAACTTTTTGTTATCGACATATTTTAGATGTTTACATTTGTTTAAATTTTTTTCATTTAGTACTACGTTTGTGTGGAGGTTACCTTGTTACATGACTCTACACAACATGGTCACCAGTTTCAATTTAGAAGAATCGTGGAATTTGTGGCAAGCATGACACAATGTGGTCCACTAGATGTTGTAAGGTCTAATTTACCAATTTTCTGCATCATTACCAAATAAAGGTAGAAATACACCATGTAGCCATGTCATGGGCATGCCACAAGCCCATGGACATCTCATTATATCCCAACCAAGGCAAGGCATGTCGAAGCATTCGAGTAGGCCAAAAGCAGCCACAACCTGATGTCAGAAATTGTACAACCCATGTGGCAGCCATGTCGTTACCACATCATCACATGTGAGTAATATAGTTTCCCAACCAAAAATTATGCCAAGACGGAAACAAGATTGCAGGTTCACGTGGCAATTGATTAAAGCAAGGACACCAATAGCTGATGTGGCAATCGAGCATGTATGCAAAGCAATCAGGTCCCAAAAGTAGGTCTCTCCTAGGAATAATCGAGTCCGAGAGCTACAAATCAAGTCGTCCTCCTTCGAATCAATCATTCAAGCAGGATCATCCTATAAAAGTCCCTCGCCTCCCTCTTCCTCCTCATTAGAATCGATAGCAACCTTTTGCTCTTCAGCCCCAACAATGCCTTGTACATGAACTTCTCCTTCAGTCCTCTTCACCTCCCCAATGGAGGATCTAACCCCTCTTACCTTCTACCACCAACCCCGGCTAGCCATAGTCCATCCTTGTCCTTGAGGGACAGCAAGATTATGCAGCCTCTTTAATCAAGGACCTCACAATTGTATTCTTCGAGCACCTGGTGATTGCCAAGGCCACAAGTAATAAAGTAGTAGTTAGCATAACCCAAGTCTTCCATTGTTATTAGTCTACATGTATGATTAACATCATAAAATTCGTGTATGTACATGGGATCTATGTCTCTTGTTCCAAATTATTACTCATGCTTCTGCACTAAATAGATAGCACAAACAGTTTGTGAGAGAAAGATGTAGTCCTCATGCCCGTTACATTGGTATCATAGCATCAAAATCTTGCCCCCCTAAGATTGTGAGGAAGAAGCACAACATCCCAAGTGTCCTCTACCACATGTAGCCTCTCCATGACTCCCCTCCTTCCTTCAGCCTCGATAAGAAATTGACAACAACCAATGTGACCAAGCTAGTTATGGTGATGATACACTCTGAAAAGTCTAGCATGAGCATCTAAATGAACTCCAATCAAGATGAAGAGGCAGTGTCCACACCCACAATTGGACCAGCACTAAAAGTACCATCTGCCATGTTGACCACCTGTGCCAAAACATTGCACCTAGCTCAAGAGGACAAGGAAGATGGGGCCGTGCCATTCAGGAGGCTAATGAGGAATGGGGCCTTGCCAACAGAGAACAAGACCCATGCCAAAGCAGTAGAGACACTAAGGCCAATCCAACCACGACAAAGTCTTCATTCCCAAGGCAGCTCAACTTGGAAAAGTGTGGTGAAAAGACTAATCCATTAGTGCTTATGATTGGCTCAACCAGTTTGAGGGCTACCTTTCTATTGTACATATAACGAGCAATTCATACATGAGTCCATGCACTTTTCAGGGGGAGCAATCACCTTGTGGCAGAAATGGTGCACTGGCCATTATGATTCAAATTTGGAGGTAGCCAAATATGACTAAGAGGAGTTCATTAATGGCAGCCATCAATGCCATCCATACCAGATCCTTGCCACCACAATTTTGGACTATTTGGACACCCAATTCATTAGTGCTTAAGTCTTGGCTCAATTAGTTTGAGGGCTACTTTTCCACTATACATACAACAAGAACTTCACCTAGCATCCCTACACTGTCAAGAGAAGCAATCACCTTGTGGCAAAGTGGTGCACCAACCATTAAATAAAAAAGTGATATATTCCATTCAAAACGAATCATACAACAGGTGGGAGAGAAAGCACTCTATCCCTAGCCTCAACAATGTGGCAAAAAAGCCATGGTGGTGGTCTAAAATGCCACGACATCCCAAAAGGGGTCAAATGAAAAAATAATGAGCAATCCCATGTCCTCATGAAGGATAAAAGTCTCCCACAAGCTGCCAAAGAGGTGCCTATACATCGATCCCACTGACTCCTGAGAGTGAAGATAATCTCCGCCCAAGTGGAAGCAAGAGTGTCAGCCTCCGTGCATAAATGGCCCCCAAGGACAAAAGAACATCGCGAACACCAAATCCGCCATACGGTAATGCTGGAAATCACCTCCCAAGCTGACCCTGCAGCTGAAGTAGGCATGGAATCCTGAGCTGGTACAAGTACCAAAAGTAAATCCTGCGGCTCCATGATGCTGGCCTCTGTGGGACCCCTTCTCTGGTGACGCTGCATGAAGAAACCGTGGTCTCCTGGCTCTGACTCAAAGAGAGTAAAGGCTCCAGATCCTCTCCCACAAAGGGCAGCACCCCATGTCATCAGAAAGGACTCGGATGTAACATGTGAGAGCAACCTGAAGATACATGTCCATACCACTCTAGAGCTGGGGCAGCTCCATAAACAATGCTTGCTAGATTCCTCTGCAAGCTAACAACACATACACAAGGAGGGTCTACCCATCTGCTAAAGCCAAGTACCCACAGGTATGCCCCTATGTATAGTGAGCCAAAGAAAGTAGAGACTTTCCCGGCTCTACTGATGCCCCAAAAGTGAGTCCAGTAGCTCAGCAAGAGCTCTGCAGTAAGTCCCTATGCGTGCCAATGCTGGGAGGCAGATGGTAGGTGATGAGAGTCTCTCTACTGAAGCCTGTAACCTGCCCTCGTCGAGTACTGGAAAAAGGGAAGAGGACGATCGCCTGCCACCAGAGCAGGCCATGCCCACTCACCTGGGTCCCAGTCAAGCTCCGCAAGAGGTCGACCCTGAAAAATCCAAAGTCTCCATCTAGTATCCTCTGCAATGGTCAACCTGGAAGGATCTGTGGCCCATTCCTTACCCAGGCAACCAATGACCCTGACTCTCTGCCAAAGGAGCTCCTGTCGATCCAGGGGCTGAGTGGGATACAATCTGTGAGAGTCGTTTGTCTCAAAATAAATAAACGGTGCCGGTCCTAAACGAACTCCAATGCATAGCCCAACCTCACTAAAACAACCTAACCAACCATTATATTCAAATCATTATCAGGAGGTAGCCAAATATGACTACGAGGATTTCATTTTTAATGACATCCATACCAAATTCTCGCCACCACATTTTGGAACCATTTGGACACCCAATTCTTCAGCTATCTCAGAAAGAAAATTAAACGATCAAGCATTATGCGAATCAGTCCACGAAAGTAGTTGTTAAATAGACA
Source organism: Dipteris shenzhenensis (assembly GCF_047967505.1). NCBI lineage: Eukaryota > Viridiplantae > Streptophyta > Polypodiopsida > Gleicheniales > Dipteridaceae > Dipteris > Dipteris shenzhenensis. The sequence goes on from NC_141610.1 coordinate 47,127,561, forward strand.
CAGTCTCATGAAGTTTCTCCATGGTCTCAAGGCAAACATTTCAATGGTACCAGCCTAAGGACTATGACAGAGTCATAAATTTTCTCAAGGTAGACATTTCAGTGGTACATCTGAAGCTTTTGGTTCAAGGATTACGACACAATATATGAGCTGGCACGGAATATGGAGCTCACAAGCAAGGGTCATTGAACCAAGGGGCCCCTCAATCACAAGCATCAACCACAGGCCAAGGGACACCAAGGTCAACAACACTTTAGATAGCAAAGTGGCAACAAAAGGTTTTCCTCTATGCGGAAGAAAATCAAAAGCATGACAAGAAGATCAATAGCCATGAACACGGCCATGATACGATGCATTGCCCTCATTAGCAAAGCCATGCCACCAACAAGATCTTCCTCAACTCCAAGCAATGAGTAGTCACCAGAATGGCAGAAACTAAGAAGAAGGGAGGGCAACCAAACATCAATTTCAGTATAGTGTTAGAATTATTAATATAATTTAGGCAGTGGCCAAGGTAATGTAATAAGTGAGTTAGGGGCACTTTTCCCTCTTAGAGGTTTTTCCCCCTAACCACGGTCTAATCTCTAACTACGGTTAGTGATTTGTCACTTAGACAAAACCCTTATCTCTTTCCTTGTACACACACTTCATTCGCTTCAGTTCAGTTGACATTCGAGAGTGAACTACATTCAGCCCACTCTCTCTTTGCTCACTCTTGCTTCCATTCTGTTTTCTCATATTTGGTATCAGAGCACTTCCTTCCCAGACTTGCTCCCTACTCGCGACCTCTTGCCTCCATCTCCTACTCGTCCGTACAACCTCATCGTGACCTGTCATCCGTATAGTCCATACAACTGTACGGATTCTCGTACCAGCGCCTGCTCTCGTCCGTACACCCGCGTCCAAAACAAAAAACAAAAAAAAACCAAAAAAATCGCTAGATCGTCCGTACAATTGTACGGATTTCCGTATTGTGCGTTAGATTTTGTTCTTACATTTTCGTACGGCCGTTCGTACATTTCCGTACTACACGTCAAAATTCGTCCGTACAGCATCCATACGTGTAGTCCGTACTTTTGCACTAGTTTTATCCATACAATCTGTACAGAACGTCCGTACGATTCCGTACAATTCTGTACTTGCAAGATTTTTTGCAAGCTAAGGGTGTTTGGTGTCTGTCATTTGCAGGCAGAGTTCATTTGCGGGCTCACTAGTGCATCAGCCATTGGTTGGCTTCGCTTTTGGGAGCACATTTGAAGCTGTAGCACACATTGCAGTAGATCTGCAAGTTTTGGAGAATTTTGGGGTTTTTTGCAATTACACTGTAATCTGTCAGTGAAATTTGGGGCTTTTGCAGGCAAAGAGCAATTTGTGCAACATTTGGGGCTTTCATATCATTTGCCCTCTTTTGTATGCAATTCCTGCAAGAAATTGGGGCTTTTGCATTTGGGTTGCAATTTTGCAAGAAAAATAGCATTTTGGAAGTTTGCAAGCAGTTCTGGACTCAGTACGAGTCAATTTGCAGGCTTTTGTCACTTTTTGCAGATTCTATTTGCAGATTTTTGGGCATTCAACAAAGCATTGAAGTGCATTTTGAGTCTTTGATAGGCTGTGACAGTATTTGTCACTGTGGGCAGATTTTACTTGTGCATTTTACATCCCAGGAAGGGATTTTACTTGGTCAATTTGCTGTGTTTTTTGAGATTATCTGGTGAAAATGGCTCAAAACAACCCCAATAAGGTATTCGGAGTTCTCACACAAGAGGATAAGTTGGATGGCACCAACTACCGGTCATTATATTGGAGAATGCAAGAAGCGCATAGCCAAAGAGAAGAAAAAGGATTCCGCTATGGCTGTGTCAGATGCATCAGCTCCACATTCTCATGATGGGGGAGATGTTGCAGCCAACTTTGTGGAAGAGCATTATGCCTTTCTGTCTTGCAATTCAGATTTTTCAGTGGGTAGTTCAGATGCTACAGCCACTAATAATGATGACCCATATGCTTTCTTGACTTGCAGTTATGATCCTTCAAAGGATGCATGCTCTCTTAGTGTCAATAAGACACTTCATACTCGGTATTTTGACAGTGGTGCTTCAAAGCACATCACTTCCAAGAAGAGTCTGTTTGTATGTCTGCATCCTCCACCCACCAAAAAGAAGGTGACTTATGCGAATAAATCTTCTTATTCAGTGTGTGGAGTGTGAGATATTATTCTCACATCCACTGCTGGCACAAATTTCAGATTTCAGATGTTCTCTATGTGCCAGGCATAAAGAAAAATCTGCTTTCAGTGTCCTCACTCAATAGAGGATTTCAAGTTGTTTTTTATGATAACAAGTGTACAGTCAGAGACAGTCAGAGACAAAGAGAATGACTATGCTTTGATGTTGTCTGGCACTTTATATCGGGGTCTTTTTCAACTTGATCTATATGAAAAAAGATCCGATCTTGCATTATCAGTGAGCACTCCCACTGCTGCAATGCAGAATCGAGTTATGGCATGCCGGTATGGGCACATGAGCTATGGCAGCTTAATGACACTTCAAAGGCATGATATGGTTGATGCATTGCCTCCTTTGGAGTCGCCTCCTCCTCATGCATGTGAAGGTTGCATCCTTGGCAAGATGCATAGACTTCCCTTCAAGAAGGATGGTGCAGTGAAAGCTACACGAAAATTACATCTTATTCGCAGCGATGTATGTGGTCCCATGAGGAGGTTATCTCTATTTTGTTACATTCATAGATGACTTCGCAAACTACACTTGGGTCTATGGTCTCAAGGCAAAATCAGAAGTATTTATGCATTTCAAACACTTTGTGGCTATGGTTGAGAATGAGACAAGACTCAAGGTGCAGACACTTCGCACAGATCGAGGGGGAGAGTATATGTCTCATGAATTTGAAGCATTTTTGAAGGAGAAAGGCATCACGCATCAGCTTACAGTGAGGCTTACACCTCAATAGAATGGCAAAGCTGAGCGGAAGAATCGCACTGCCATGAAGATGGATAGATGCATGCTTACAAGTAAGAAGTTGCCTCACAGGTTTTGGCTTGGGTTTTGGCTTGAAGGCCTCATGTGTGACAACTACATTTTGAATCGGGCTCCTACAAAGGCTTTGAAGACAATCACTCCCTATGAGGCATGGCATGGGAGAAAGCCTTCAGTGGACCATTTCAGAGTTTTTGGTTGTGTTGCATATGCCCACGTGCCTATGGAGTTTAGACACAAGTTGTCATATAAGGCACTCAAATGCATTTTTGTGGGATATAGTTCACAAAGCAAAGGCTATCGTCTCTACAATCCTACTACACGCAAGATTTTTGTGAGCAGAGATGTTATATTCTCTGAAAATTCAGCACATACACATGCTGAATTTCAGATTCCAGCTTCTTCAAATGATGTGTTTGAGGGGATGCTTCCTATAGCATTTGGCTCCCCCGCTGAAACTCAGAATTTACAGCAACCTCCTCTAGATCCACATGCCCTGATTCAGCCACCGGCTGATTTTGTACCATCTTAGGGTATGGATGAAGTTGTCACGCAAGAGATTCAAGAGATACACGCAGCCAAAACAGTCCCGAATTGGTTGCTTCAGACTCTCAGGGAGAGTAGGCTTGAGGCTCCATTGCCTGGCAGGAATTGTAGTGCAATAAGGCACGCAGGGGAGGCTCTTTCAGTTGAGACAACTTTTGCAGGGACTCTTCTTGATGAAGAGGAGCCTAACTCTTTTGAAGAAGCAAAGGATAATGTGCATTGGATGCAAGCCATGCACAATGAGTTGTAGTCCATAGAGAAAAATCAGACTTGGGATGTTATGGATTTGCCACCTGGTAAGCATGCCATTGTACCAAGTGGGTTTTCAAGGTAAAAAGGAAACCAGACGGGTCTATTGACAGGTACAAGGCACGGCTGGTTGCCAAAGGCTATGCACAGAAGAAGGGCATAGATTATGAGAAGACATTTCCTCCTACATCCCGGATGACCACCATACGGTCAGTTATTGCAATCGCTGCAAATTTTGTATGGAATGTCCATCAGTTGGACATAAAAACAGCTTTCCTTGATGGGGACTTGCAGGAAGAGGTTTATGTCAAACAACCTCCTGGATTTGAACTTTCTAGCAATGCACTTCAGGTATGCAAGCTTAACAAATCTTTATATGGGCTGAAACAAGCCCCACGTGGATGGTATGCCAAGATCGATGCATTCCTGGCAAGTAAGGGATTACACAATAGTCCTACGGAAAGCACCCTCTACATCAAGAAGGATGGAGGGGATATTTTGGTCATCATTCTTTATATAGATGACATGCTGCTCACAGGGTCAAATGAGGATATAATTGCAGATTTCAAAGCTGAGTTGAAAGCTGAATTTGACATGACAGATTTGGGCATGTGAAATTTTTATTTGGGATCCAGTTTATACAAGACAAGCGTGGCATCGTTATGTCTCAATCCAAGTATGTGCAGAAGCTCTTGGATAGGCTCAACATACATGATTGTAAGCCTATTGCCACTCCCATGGAGCCGGGGCTGAAGTTTGCTATGTATGATGCAGGTGAATCAGTTGTTGGATGCCTCATCTACTTGTGCAATACACGGCCCGATATTCAATATGCAGTATCTCAGATTAGCAAATATATGCACAGCCCAAAGACAACACATTGGTAAAACACATCTTCAGATATTTGCAAGGCACAAAGTCTTTTGGCTTGATGTTTCCCAAGGGGGGTGACTTGCAGATGCATGCTTACAATGATTCAAATTGGGCTGGAGACTATGATACTAGGCAATCCACTAGTGGTAATTGTTTCTTTTTGGGAAACGCTTGCATTTCTTGGATGAGCAAGAAGCAATCTACAGTGGCTACTTCCTCATGTGAAGCTGAGTACAGGGCAACTTTCACAACGACAGTTGAGTGTGTTTGGCTGCAACGTTTGTTCACTGATCTTCGTCCCATATTGGAGGGTCCTTCTCCTATTCTCACTGATAGTCAAAGTTTTATTGCAGTGGCAAAGAATCCTATGTTTCATGCTCGCACGAAGCACATTGAGGTTCATTATCATTATGTCAGAGAGAAGTTGCATGCAGGGGAGATCAGTATGATCTATGTGTCAACACATGACAATGTTGCAGACATATTCACCAAAGCACTTCCACGTGAGAAGCTTGAGGCATTTCGCAATGCCCTAAACTTATCTCCTTTTGGTGATTGATCACTACCTTGTACACCATATTGGCACTGCAGAGGGGTGTTAGAATTATTAATATATTCTAGGCAGTGGCCAATGTAATGTAATAAGTGAGTTAGGGGCACTTTTCCCTCTTAGCGGTTTTTCCCCCTAACCACGGTCTAATCTCTAACTACAGTTAGTGATTAGAACACTTCATTCACTTCAGTTCAGTTGACATTCAGGAGTGAACTACGTTCAGCTCACTCTCTCTTTGCTCACTCTTGCTTCCATTCTGTTTTCTCACATATAGGACTATAACCAAGATGACACCTCCTTCTGAACAAGTCAAGACCTCCCAACCAACCAATTAAGGATGTTCTCATACGTTATGCCCTAATAGGAGGATGCAATGTTAGGGTTCTCTTTAATGGAGGCATGTCCAACGATTTAATCAACTACTACTTAGCAGACAAGGTCAGTCTAGTGGCATTGCACTCAAGCTGCACAGCGTGTTTGGTCATGCCTAGCACTAGTTAATACCCGTGCATTAGTCATAGATGTCGAGCTCTGTCAGACCCTACTAGAAAGGAGAAAAAGCGGACATTTGTTGTCACCACTCTAGAACCAATAGATGCTCTTCTAGGCACACTGTGGCTCACATATTTCATGGGGGATCAATTCCCTTGGTCATTATAGCCATATTTCCTTCCAGATATGCCCCTTTAGATATGTCTTGTTGGAGTGCTCCAAGTTTTAAATTGACAAGACTGGATACAACGTAGTACTCATGAGTCATTCGTGCACTTCACATAAACATGTACAGATTCCACATTCACAAATTTGACAAAATATAGCACCAACTAAAGTTTCCATCTTACACATACCAAGTCAATGCAACCTTACAACAACAAAGAATATAACAAATACTTATTTCTCTCAAGAAGGCCAAAAATTACTGTTAGTTTCTAGAGTGCATCCAATTGGTCTTTATACAAGTACATGCCAATTTATGAAGCTGAGCTAGTTTCAGCTAAAAGCACAAGTAGAATTTATGATGCAAGAATAACAAGTTACAGAGAAAACTTGCAATAACTCACCTGCATATACTCGTACAAAGCAAACATTGGTGTGGCAACAATCACCATGAAAACAAACTTCCATGTTGCAACATGGAAGCCGTACAAATCTTTGTTTGATAGAGCAGTAGAGAAGTCTCGTTGAACATAAGATAGTAAGACATACATTCCTAATCACAACAACGTACCCATGCCAAAATATGCATTAGTAGCTTTTCATGACAAATAAGCATTGCATATACTACTAAGCTGAAATGTGTACAGTCATCAGCCTTGAAAGCAAAGGATTACACATCTACTATAAATCAAAGAGCGGTGAACTTTTTTCTTCAATTGATAAGAAGACCAGCACTACTCAACGTAAAATTAGAGACCAAGGACAAAATTTTGAAGTGCTTTTAACAAGCCAAGGATTATTGACCAAGGTTGACTAAGCATCGGTAATATTAGGTTTCATTGTTACGTAATTGGAGTAACCTAATTACAAAAGGTAAGAGATAGATTACATAATGAGGATGTCACATTAGCAAATGGAGGACAAATCTTAAAAGTGTTTTGATAAGCCAAGTATTATTCTTCAACATTTAAGAACTCTTAACTCTCTATGGATAACATTAGGGGTGACTGATCTCAAAAGGTTAGGTAGATTACACACTAAACGCCCCAAATGCACAAATAAAAACATGCGCACTCTATCAATACACTCAAAATGCTTAACATAAGTACTCTCACCACGATGCAATGTTTGCAAACTCGGGAATCATCTCTCTCTCTCTCTCTCAGTTTTATAGTTTTTTCAGTTTATCAGTTTAGTAGTCTTAGCACTCAGAAAAGGGCATTAGTGCACCCTTTGCTCCAGCCCACTGAGGCTTGTATAAGATCATCCTTTTGGTGTACTTTGTACCTTGTCCCATAGGCCTGTGAGGCCTTCCGCGGACGTTAATACGGCTCGACAGATGCAGATACGTGAGCTCTTTGTGTCACACCAAAGACCTATCACGGAGCCTGGATACATGGAGCCAGATCATGTTCTTGGAGCATTAGCCCTGAGCGCCTGACATACCTCTTCTCTGGCCTGTTTTGATATGTACTACATTAATATTTCAGCTTATGTATTTTCTAGTACTCAGCGAGGGCCTTAGCGAGCCCTTCGCCCCAGCCCACAGTGGCTTGTATGAGTTTACTTTGTTTCCGCACTTTTGTCCCATAGGCCCGCGAGGCCTCCCGCGGACGTTAATATATCTTTCTTTCTTTTCTTTCTCTCTCTCTCTCTCTCGTCCAAGACAAGGTACATGCTTTGGGAACTGAATTGCAGCAATTGAGAGACATGAAGGTGACTTCGGAGGGGACCTGCATGTTCAGAGGTTTTCTCAACATAGAGGAGAAGCTAAGGCATGACACACGAGAAGGACCACGACAAGCGACATTGCCCTCATTTTCATCCATTACAGCTTCCCTTCCATCAAGATCAGTGACAACACTAGGAGCAATTTAGCTTATTCCTTAGGTGGCAGAAACTTAGCAGAAGGTCACCCCAGTGAAAGAACCCCTCAAAAGGTTCACGTGTTATGGGCAAGTAGCAGGCACAAAGGTCACCATTCTTTTTTATGGAGGCAGCTCGGAGGATTGCTCGGTGCCACAGTAGCGGCTGAGCTCCATCTTCCCACAGTAGTCACGTTCAATGTTTCAGCTTCATGTGCATTTGGCATGGTTCAGCACACAGTTAGCACCAGCTCAGTAGCCCATGATGTCAAGCTTCACATCAGTGGGATGGCAAAGAAGCCTACCTTCATTTTGCCCTGTTAGGCCCAGCTAACATCATCCTTGGTGCGCCATTGTTTGCCAACCACACAGCAATTGTCAGGTGGCAGGACCCCATCATTACAGTTGAGGATCCAACCACGAAGACTCGGACACATTTGATGGTGCTCGCATTGACCCATAGGCAGTTAGCAGCCAGACTATCGATCTTTCGTCACGAGCCATTGGTTCCAGCAGTCCATGTACAAATCTGTTTCAGTTTCAGCAGAAGGGGATGTCATGGGCATCCACAGCCCATCATACTCCTTTCAAATGCTTCCACATATGCAACACAGCAAGAAAGATCCAGCAATACAAAAGCCAGCAGAAGACAAAACAGGTCAAAAGACACAGAATTGACTTTTCCAGTCAAAAAGTCGAGGTGTTGACTTTTTAATCAACTTTGACTTTTGACCAAATGTGTCAAGAGTCAGCAGCCCTTCTCCTATAAAAACCACCAGTCCTCTCTCATTCTTGGATCTTCTGGTGCAGCAACAGTTCCTCCAACTTGCCCACACTTAGCTCTAGCAGCAACTCCACCAGCAGCAGCAATAGAACTAGCAGCAGTAGCTCTAGCAATTCCAAGTTCAGCAGCCCCTGCAGAGGATGATCAGCTTCAGAAGCATGTCCCGCAACAGCCTCAGGTTGCCCAGCAGCCCCTCAGGACAATAGCATGACTCGCAGCAGCTCCAGTAGACCTTTCCAGGAGTGCAGCAGCCTTGAGGTCAGTGTCAGCAGTCGCCATGGCAGCCTCAGTAGCTTCAACAGCCCTTCCATAGCAATGGCTCTCCTCAGTTAACGACAGCTGATTCACAGCCATCAGCCATCAGCTCTAGTCCCCCAAGTGGAACTCAGCGTATAGCCTCAACCCTCTTCATTGAGGAACAACAGTTGTAAAGGGTATCTAGTGAATGCCAGGCCTAAAACATAAAGAAGAAAGATGGTAGCTTAGCATAAACTCAGTGTTCATGTCTCTCTCATTATGCTTCACTCTATCTCTCTCTTTCTCTTTCAGTTAGCATTACTTAGCAAGGAGGGCCTTAGCTTAGTGAGAGAAACTCTTAGCCCTCATATCCACACCACAGCCACATGCCACCCAAATGGCCTTCTATATAACACATTTTCTCCAAAAAGGAACATCTACTAATGAGATGTCCAATGTAGTATGAGATTTAAGGCCGTTGTCCCTGCCTACACATCCATGGGTATTGTAACATGTGTCCGATCATTGACTACCCAGATGAGCAATGCACTATATGTTTTGTCCAAGGGAGGATGTCAGACTCGATACCCTAAGCTTAGGCTCCTACAGTGTTAACCAGCAAGAGACTGCACGCAAGTCTGGCAAGTTCACACCCCATCCGAGGTAGCCCCATTTGCCACATCACAACATTAGGCTACCTCCCGATGTCCAAATGTGAATCCCATAGAGATTAGCAGGGAATGATAGCAGAGGCAACGTCACATGCACCAGTGCCAGGCACAGGTGGCACTGACACTTGGCTGCACTGCCAGGTATTCGCAGCATCCAGATGCAACTTCTACACCAGTTTTGGGGCTATTACAGCAGCCCAATCAAGGGCCAGATGGGTCGCCCAAGGTCAGCACGTAAAGCTGACCATGTCGGGCCAGTTGAACCAACCCAGTCACACGGTTGACCAAACGAGCAGGTCGGTCAACCTAGACTGCCAGTCAGGCAGCCTAGTCTGCCAGTTTTGGGCCTATTTAAGGGACTGCTCCAGCCCTTGTTTCCCATTCAGTACCAGCCTCAGCCCCCGCCCTTTGCCATGCTATTTCAACACCAGGACCAGCAACGCATCATCACAATTTCTGGCAGCATGTACACGCAGCACACATCATGGTTTGGGCAGCAACCAGGTCGAGTTCTGGCAGATTGTTTCAGCAGCATAGCTAGTTCTCCAACAGTCGCAGCAGTTAAATAGAGTTTTCTCAGCTAAGTTTCGTATTCCGATTTTGGCAATCATGTACAGACACTAGTTAGGGAATTTATGCCAGCATCATGAATAAAGCAGAGTACGATAGTTAGGAAGATCTCGTGTCTTTCATGTTTGAGTTCTCCTTTTATGTTCATCTATTTCCGCACAGGAAGTCCCCAGCATGTTACAGACAAGCAAGAGAATGGAGAAACCAGCCATATCTGTCATTAGCTCTCTCTCACTATTCGAAGAGGAACAGCATGTACCAACGAGACCTACATAGTACACACAAGACTAGACAACTAGACCAATGTAGAACAAAATCAAGGTTTTCACAACCTTTTACGACCTGTCAGTGCCATGTGGCAAACCAAAATTTATTGACCCAATCTTGTTCACAAGCTGCCCGAGCAGAATTTAAAAACCATGACTTGCTGGTCCAATATTGACGTCAAACAATACATTAAAACTGAGTATTAACTTTAAAAACCAGGACTCCTAGTGGGACCCCAATCAGACCTGCATGGAGCTTAGATTACTAATGGATGACACATCACAGGAATCACTCCCCAACTCCTTAGAGACACAGGGACTGTAATCCTACTTACTACGTTCTAGTTTTCAGCATTAGATTCTTAGGGTGTCCTAGACACTTCCACATCCCCTGTCAAGGCCTTGTGTTTTCCTCATAATGTAGCTCAATAGGCCTTTTTGGCTTTCCACAAACCTACAAATCCCTATTGGGTCCTGTCCTTGGTTAGGCTTAGATTTGCCCATGTGGCAGCCTTGTGTGCTGCCAACATAGCAGACTCCTTGCCGCCCATAAGGAAGCCCATCCATTGTTTGATATCTACCCATGTAGCATCCAGAATTGGCAGAATACATAACCCCATGCCATTACATGGTTGTCCCATGTGGACATTACACCCAAATGAGGTTTGCATGAAGAGTCCATGTGCCACACTCATCAGAATCTCAACTCAACCTAACATGGAACCCAAGGTGTCAAACCCTGTTGTCCCCCATGTGGGAAATTGATATATAACCTTAGATCATGAAGCTGCTTGGTCCGAAAAGATTGGACATGGGGGAGTGGAGAATCAATGCTCCACCCTCTGGACAGACACCTAGTCAAAAAGCTCAACACAGCCTCCTTAGGGGTGATAGGGTCCAAGGGCGAATAAAGTTAGAAAGTACCAGCGCACAAAGCACATAGAAGGAGGACGAGCGAGAGCAGAAGACAAGCTCTTCTTTTACAGTCGGATTTGAAATACATGCTTCCCACCCGCCAAACTTTCAGGAGCAGGGGCCAGGAAGGAGTTGGACCGGCCTGCGCACTCCCTGTTGCTGCTCCCCGTCCTATTAAACCCGTTGCAGCAGTGGGATTTGCTTTGGACGAGCCCGATCTGCGCATAATGTGATGTTTGTTCGCAACTTGTTCACTCTTCCCTTGCATTCGTAGAAGCTCCATGGTCCCTCTGGCTTTCCGCTCCCGTGCTTTTCTAGAGCAATGATCTTTACAAGCAGCTTTTGTTGAGCCCGTTGGCTTACTGCAATTCAGCGCAGCGATGTTGATCTTGATCGATAGAACGGCTGCATCTTTACTGCATCATCCTGGTTACAATGCGGGCTGTAGTGCCTAACCCAGATCGGATAAGATAGCTGGGCTGGAGGGTGAGAAGGGCAGGTACAGTTGCTGCAGCAACGAGATTCTGTTGCAAAAGTTGATGGGCAAAGCTACGTTAGTGTTGTTGCTCTGAGGCAGCGAGATGCTGTTGCAAAAGTTGATGGGCAAAGCTAGAATGGCTCCATGGCTGGAAAGTGGATGTGGCTCCAAAGCAAACACTAGAGGCTAAAGTTGTTGTTGCTCCAGTTCGCTGTTGCAAAAGTTGATGGGCAAAGCTAAGTTTTGGAAGGGACAAACGCAGACTCCAAGAGCCATTGTGGTGTTGATTGTAGATCTGAGGCAGCGAGATGTCCGTTGCTCCAGAGTTTGTTGGGTGGATGAATTTGCTCCAATTTGTTTTGGAGCGAAATTCTAGCGAGATGTCCGTTGCTCCAGAGATTGTTGGGTGGATGAAGTTGCTCCAATTTGTTTTGGAGCGAGATTCTGATGCAAAAGTTGATGGGCAAAGCTAAGTTTTGGCAAAAGTTGATGGGCAAAGCTAAGTTTTGGAAGGACAAATGCAGACTGCAAGAGCCATTCTGGTGTTGATTGTTGCTCTGAGGCAGCGAGATGTGTGTTGCTCCAGAGTGTGTTGGGTGGATGAATTTGCTTCAATATGTTTTGGAGCGAGATTGTGTTGCAAATGTCGATGGGCAAAGCTAAGGTTTGCAAGGGACAAATGCAGATTCAAGAGGCATGGTGGTGGTGTTTGTTCAGCTCCAAAACAAACCCGTAGCATGGAAAGAGTAGCATTGGGTACTCAGCCACCCAACAAACTCTTCAGACACGTCACGTTTCTTTATTTGTTTGCCTTTTTCGTCAACAAATCGTGCCACCTCAAATATTATCATCAGCCATGCATGCATGCTTATCTTATTACGAGTTTATATCCTATTTAAACGTATTTCTTCATGCTTAGGGCCTTCATATTCCTCTCATTCAAATTAACTAGTGTAAAACCCGTGCCAAGCCACCCAAAACAAAATTTTCTTTTGATTATCTAATTTTTTTCTCAAAAGCATTACATTAATGACTAATAAACAATTTAAAATGGTATATTATATATCTAATTTTATAATTAATAGTTTTGAATACATTTAAATAATGATATATAAATTGAAATAAATTTTAAAATTTTTAATAAAATTGTAAGAAAATAATACAATGTCTGTGCTCAACAGATAACAAGAGAGAAAAGCAAATAGTATGGAGAATCAAAATTTTGATTACTGTAAAATTGATACAATAGATGGCGCTGCCTTCTAGTCGTGCGCTCCTGTGTGAGGAGCTTCGATGGCGTGTTGGAAATAGTAGAGGACTGAGGCTGGATACCCTCAGTGCGGTCAAACATGGGATGCCTTCCCGCACTTGCATGTAGCCTAATTAGCAGTGTGCCAACTCTATCTAAAGTCATCCAGTCATCAAGCCACACATGGCTCCCATCTGGTGTCCAAACCAAGACCTACCAGATAACCGAGCTACTCAAATGCCTTCTCCTGGGCTTACAAGTAGAGTTAGCTGGTTCCCGCATAGTTACACACGCATAGTTACACAAGAGTGAAGCATTGATATCTAACACTCCCCCTCAAAGTCCACCCGCAAGTGAATTTACTTTTTCGGCCCAATGTCAAGTCGATGAAGATGCCTCTCTAGCAAGTCTCTTCCAAGAGCCTTCATGAAGATGTCCGCAGCATTCTCTGTAGTCGGACAGTACACCAAGTCGTCGACCTCTCCATCCATGATGAGCTTGCGTACAAAGTGATATTGAATCTCAATGTGTTTTGTGTGAGCGTGAAACACAGGGTTCTTTGCAATTGCCATGCAACTCTGATTGCCGCATGATAATTGCGTAGGCTTGTTCTGCACTGTACCCATGTCCCCTAAAATCCTCCTCAACCACACTGCCTCACAAGAGGCAAAACATGCTGATTTGTACTCAGCCTCGGTAGAAGAAAGAGCAACTGTGGGTTGCTGCTTACTGACCCATGACACAGCTCCAGATCCAATGAGAAACAGTAACCTGTCACTGATCTCCTACTGTCCACGTCTCCTGTCCAATCCGAGTCACAGAATCCGGTCAAGATGTTACCCTTGGTATAGGTGATGCTATAATCAAGTGTGCCTTTGATGTATTTCAGCACCTACATCCCTGCCCTCCAATGGTTCTCTCGGGGCTTATTGGAAAACTTGCTTAGTACACCAGTCGCAAAACTAATGTTCGACCGTGTGTTGCACAAGTAAATCAAACTGCCCACAAGCCTTTTGTACTTCGCTTCATCCACCAGTGGTGATGAATCCTCGTTTGAGAGCTTCACGTCAATCTCCATAGGAGTGCCAACTGTCTTGCACTCAGTCATGCCAAATGCCTTTGGTATCTCTCCAGCATACTTTAGCTGTGAGATGAAGATCTATTTTGGCTCTTGCCAAACTTCAATCCCCAAACAGAAATGCATCAGTTCGAGATCTGTCATTTCAAACTCTCTTCCTAGCAACTGCTTTGTCTACGAGATCTTTTCTTCATAGTTCCCTGTTATGACAAGGTCGTCCACATAAAGGACCACGATCATACACCTACCTCCTTCTCTGTAGATATACAAATTTGCATCAGATGTTGAACCCGTTTCGCAGAAAGTAGGTATCAATCCGCTGGTACCACGCTCGTGGGGCCTGTTTCAGCTCGTAAAGTGCCTTCTTTAGTTTACAGACTTCACCTTCCGAACCGAGGATCACAAAGCCTAGTGGTTGTTCCACGTATACCTCCTCCTTGAAATCTCCATTTAGAAAGGCAGATTACATCCATCTGAAACACGGGCCAACTTTCCTGTGCTGCTAAAGCCAAAACACTGTGAATTGTGGTTAGTCGAGCTGTGGAAGCAAAAGTATCTTGATAATCAAAACCATATACAGATGCGAATCCTTTTGCCACGAGCCGAGCTTTGTACTTATCCAACGTGCCGTCAGACTTGTAGTTGGTCTTGTACACCCACTTGGTGCCGATTACCTTGCGTTTTGGTGGTCAATCACAAGGTCCCCACACAAGTTTTGAGAGACGGATTTCTTGCAGCACCCAACTGAATTGTGAACGATTAATTCTTTTTAAAGCCTTGCACCTTTCGTAACTTGCAAACGGGCTACCTTTCGTTCAGCCCCTAGATCTTCCCAATTGCCTGTAGCGGAGCATGATCGAATCTACACCATCTCTATCATCCTTGAAAACAATCTGACCATCACAGGGTCTAATGGTCTCGAATGTAATTGTGCGTCCGACCATTAGCCAGCCTTGATAATTCGCTCGCAACAGAGCTGTCGATCGATTCTACGGTCCAATAGTTTAAATGGATTCCTTCAGATGGCTATCAATGGATCGCTTGCTCTTGCTCTCGATGCTTCCTGGCACCAGCTTCATGAACGGAACTAGAAGTGGCCCTGTGAGGTAATTTCCGTCCAGCAGCAACCGCTCCAGGGGCTCCAGCCCCACAAGTGCAGCCACGGCCGTCAACGCATACTTCAGTGGTATCCTGCCACTGAACGAATTGTGGCTCAGCAAACAAGGAACTCAATCGCCTAGCGGTTGCGAAAGGAGTTGGGAGCTTGCCCGAAATCTGATTGTAGCTGACATCGATTGCCACCAGCTAAGATACAGCCAGCGCACCTGGCATGCTGACTGCGGTGAACGCGTTGTTGGACAGATTGGGGTTCTCGAACATTAAAGATGCATCAATGGGAGTCGGACAACCCATTAGCACGCGGAGCATTGGAAGGGTGTTGAGTTAACCCTTCGGTAGCCACCCCGTGAGTTGATTGTTCTTCAATGACATGGAAATCAAAGAACCCGGAAGCTGCGAGGGTAGAGCCCCTGAAAATGCATTGCTGGAAAGGTCCAAGAACTGTAGCTGCCCAAGGGTGCTTACATCCAGCAGAGACCCTCCGAATTTGTTGTTCTGCATCCTCAGCTCAACGAGGCTTGCTACGTTCCTGAGAGAGCCGAGAAGCGTGCCTTCCAGAAGATTATTTGCAAAATTCAAGACCTGTAAACTTCGAAGTAATCCCACAGATTCCGGTATAGAGCCTAAAAACGAATTCGAGGAGATGTCCAACGACCTTAACTACAAGTATTTTAGAGCTATGAGGCTACCGACGAAGGGAGATAGTGCTCCCTCGTACCCAGCGCTATCCAGCTTAAGGCTCGTAACTCATTGTACACCCTTTTGATCTGCTCCACAATCTAGACCGCAAGTGAATACTGCTCCAAATAAATTATCGCATGAATCGAAAGAAAAATCCCAGGTGCTCATGCACGATTCTACTTGAATATTCGTAGAATCAAACGAAGCCTTCAACTACATCAACGCTTCAACATCCGTGGGCTCTGTGATTGCGGCTACGAATGCAATTCCATCCTTGACAGGTGCCCACGCGCCAAGCAAAAGAAGAAAACCCAACACTGTAGCTGTCATATTGTCGTCGCTTCTTCCCACAAAATTGGGCATAGCTGCTCGCAAGGGACAAAATCGCCATAGAAATGGGAAACCGTGCTCTCAATTTCCAAAACCCTGCGTTGCTAAAAGAAGTATATAAACCCACAGTTCGAGGTAGGAAAAGCAATGCTGGAACCGATGGATGTCCATTCAAGTGATGTTCTTCTTAATGTTCTTTCATTTCCTATTGGACTGCAAGCTAGAAATTCTTCCTGGAATTATTTCCATTAGTGATCTATCACGGGATGCGATTCAGAGACAAAACTGTGCAAAAATCGGAAGAAAGATGGACGGAATTAGACGCATGCGAGGATTTTCGTCTCTATTATTTTGCCGACTCATAGCTTGCTTCTCCACTGAAATTCTCTGCTTCCCGGCAGCGCCATTCTCCAAATTCTTTTCATTTTTTACAATAAGATTGGCCCTTCCGTCGTCGCTGCCCTACTCTGGTCATTTGAAGGCTCACCCACCTCGGAACCCTGTGCTTGTCTACCGTCTGGTTGGACAACAGGGGTTTCTCCACTGGAGGCACTGCCAGCTAATTGTCTTGGACGTTTCTTGACCTCTTTGCTTACTACTCTAGTAGAGACATGCTAGGAGTGGCAAACGGCTGATTTTGCTTAGCCTGTACAGAAGAGGTAACGATTTTGACGCTTTATGCGTTTCCTTTTCCTCAACCTTAGAAAGGAACTCGAGAACCACAAGTTTGCCAGGAGATGGAGATTGGCCTTTCTCCATCGGACTTCTCAATACCAAGGGCTGGGCGGCCATGATATGTGGTTCTCACAGAAGAATTCAAGAATGGGCACTTTGTCCTCTTCCCTACCTTTGCACTTTCAAGCTGCATGGGAAACTAACGTAGCGATGCGAGTTTTCATAACCAATGGCTCAGATTGATTCGATGGAATCCAACGGGTAATTTTCCTCCAATCGTAAGAGAGAAAAAGATTTCCCATCCCACAATGTGTTTCACACTTACAAGTCAAAAAAGAACTAGGTATTCGGCTCTAGTAGAGGACACATGGCGTAGTTTAGTTTATGTAGGAGATGTTGCCAATAATTTAAATTAATTTGCTTCAAATCTTTTGTCGGGTCAGCGTTTGCTTGATGTAGCCAATCGCGGAACTATTTTCGAGGCCATTTTGGGATCGTGACACTATGCGCTCTTGAGTGAAATTTTGAATTTTACATGGACCCGTGCTCTCATTGAAAATTTTTTCAGCATCATGATGCCGCACTGTGTAATAATGAGATGTAGAGACACACGATAGCTTTGCACTACATCGTGCATCTCTACACTGCTTCACGCAACGTAGTCTCTAGCATGACCACTTATCATCGCGTAGCCTTTTGCTGCAGCTTTGCAACCTGCTAGTGGGCACCACACCTATGCAGATCATTAAAATTCAAGCTTGGCTTGGAGAGACCATCGCGCTGGTAATAATGAGACACAATCTATCATTCTGAACACTGCTGCAGCACAATCTTTGGCCTGACCACCTGTCATCGCGCAGCGTTTTGCCACAGCTTTGTCCATGCAAATCATAGGTTAGCTTGGAGAGAACACCGCGCTGGTTTTTGACATGATAATGAGACGTAATCTATCATTCTGAGCATCACTTCACCGCAGTCTCTAGCTTGACCTATCATCGCCTAGAATTCAAGGTTGTCTTGGAGCAACTACCGCGCTGGTTCTTGGAGTTATAGCTCCGTTACCTATTTTTATGTAATACACGAGGAGGTTTATGACGACCAGTGTGTTGGCAAACAAAAGGAGATCTATGATAGCCATCACGCTGGTTCTTGGAGTATATATTTGTGTATCAAGAAAAATGTATTTCCTTGTGCAACCAAGCAAAATGCAATTAATGATATGGCTCTTCAGGGGTCCGCTTTAGGAGCAAGGGCCATATCGACATGCCATATATGTCTAGTGGCATCCTGGATATTGTATAATGCATGTCAATATGGCCCTTGCCCCTAGAGGGATCCTCTTTAGGGCCATATCATCAATTGTAATTTTTGAAGGTTTAATTGTATTTTTCTAGATGCATCTCGATGCAACCACAACGGTGGGTAGTTGGAGCTATTTTAGCGCTATTTTGGTCATAAACCAAGGAAATTGTACTCTTGCTTTACTGGTATTTTAGTCATTGTTGCAGTAAATATAAATGAGGGTAAAAGTATTCCGAGCCACCGTGGTGACTGAAGGCCCGATGGTGCCATCCAGATAATCAACTCCAATTCATCGAGTGAAAATTGAGCAAAAGAGATTACAACGCACATCTGCATCCAATAATAGGTTATATAAAAATTAACAACTTATACTGAGGAAAAATTGAATAGAGGACCTTACATTTATAAAAACTCGGCAATTGTTGAGAGCCTTAAAGGCCAAAAGATTAAAGCAGAGCTAGCGATCATAACCATTCAAACATAAAAGTTAACAACAGTGCATACTGAGAGCCTCAAATTGAACAAAAAGAGATTACATAAATGTAATAAAAACTCAGCAATTGCTGAGAGCCTTAGAAACCAAAACATTACATCCAGTGAACCAAAAGATCGTTGAGAGCCTTAAAGGCCAAAAGATTGCATCCAACCATTACTAAGTGGTTATGAGCCTCGTATGAGCAAGAGGGAATTTTTACAACTCAATATTTCCACCAGTCTAGATCGTTGCATTAAAATTTTTTAGGAAGCCAAAGGAGGAGACGATGGAGAGAGAGGCCGAAGACCATGCACATTGCCAGGACTCACATTACGGCCCCCCCAATAAGTCGAGAGTACTCTACTGTGAAAATACTGAGGCCTTTGTCAATGTCTAGGGGTAACCCATACAGCACAACCATAAAGAGGCCACAGGTGAGCATGTCATCTAAGGTGGTGACATGTAAATATGGGGGGAATTGAGTGTGGGAACAAAGGGTCTCCACTAGTGCCTACTCCACGTGAGTGCAATGCAATCACCTTATATGAGAAGGTAGATAACATTGGGATCATAGTGCATCAAGGGGGGTGGTAGTTGGCATGGTACAGATGAGTGGATTAACAACAAATAAGTAGGGGAGAAGATGAATGACGAGAGTTGGAGGAGGGAGCGTGGAGCAAAGTAGAGCAGGGGCAGAAAAAGAGTTAGAGGAGGGTTGTGGAGCAAAGTAGCAGAGCAGGGGCGGATGAGCGCAACGTAGTAAAATGTCAAATGCCACGAAGGTATTATAAAGTTTTGAGCCATCGTGGTGGCTGGAGCCCAAGGTTCCATCCATATTAATTACAGGCCACCGTGGTATAATCTTAGGCGCCACCCTAGATGGGCTAGTAATCATGAAGTAGACCCCGGTGGTGGGTGATCAGGCCACTCCGATGGCTAGTAATTAAATGCCAGCCTAGTGGAATCTTAGCCACGATAGGCCTGGCTGATGAGAGCCACCACCACCGGGCAATAATTCCCATAAAAGTAAATCATAAAGCCTAATCACCTCTAATCACTCATTACCAAGCACTCTAGTACTCTACTGAGCATGCAAGCCTGATGACTGGTAATTTTTACTACACTCATAGTGATCATTCTTAAGCCCGATGGTGGGCGAGTAGGCCACTACAGTGGCTGAGAATTTACTGCCAGCCCGATGGAATTGTAGCCACAACAGACATTGCTGATGAGAGCCACCACCACTGGGCAACAATCCCCACAAAAGTAAATCATGAAGCCTAATCACCTCTAATCACTCATTACTAGGCACTCTAGTACTCTACTAAGCATGCAAGTCTGGTGTGAATGGTAATTTTTACTGCAGTCGTAGTGATCATGCATGCTTAAGCCCAGTGGTGGGTGAGCAGGCCACTATAGTGACTAGTAATTAACTGCCAATCCGGTGGAATCTTAGCCATGATAGATGTGGCTACTGCAGATGAGAGCCACCACCACCAGGCAGTAATTACCACAAAAGTAAATCATGAATTCTAATCACCTCTAATGACTCATTACCATGCACTCTAGTACTCTAGTGAGCATGCAAGCCCGATGACTTGTAATATACTGCACTCGTAGTGATCATGCATGCAAGCCCGGTAGTGGTAACTGGCAGGTGAGTAACTATGGGCCATTGCGGTGGCTAGTAATTAATTGCCAGCCCGGTGGCCACAGACGTGGCTGATGAGAGCCACCACCACCAGGCAGTAATTACCACAAAAGTAAATTATGAAGCCTAATCACCTCTAATCACTCATTATCATGCACTAGACTAGTACTCTCCTGAGCATGCAAGCTCGGTGACTGGTACTATACTTGTAGTAATCATGCATGCAAGCCAGCGGGCCACTGCGGTGGTTGGTAATTACCAGCCTGGTGGGTCTTAGCCTCCACCACAATCAAAATTCGGGCCAACCACCATGGTGGCTCTCACCTTGACAGTGTAGTTGGGCTACAAGCTTAAGACTCCGCTATTCCATTCCCTTAACTATTTTGTCTTCTATCCCTCTCAACCGTTTCTTTTTCCCTTGCACTCTCAGACTGCAAACTCAAGCCTCCACTATTCAATTTCCTTCAGTGTTTCATCTTCTATCCCTCTCGACCATTTCTATCTCCCTTGCACTCTTCCTGCAACTTCTATCCCCTCTCATAATGGAACCTACACAGTCCAGGAGCTCCTCACACACTCTTTCCTCCCCCTCTGCAGCACAAAGTCTCTCCTCCCCTGACCTTGAAATCGTGACATATGGGAGATCCTCTCTCGCTCTTCAAAAGCCCAATTTGGATGCTCTTAAAAACTTCACCAGGTTGGTACACGAGGTAAACGTGAAGGAGGGGCAACTAGTTTATCAAAGTCAAAAGATTATCATCACGGAAAGCGTGATTGAAAATGTGCTAGGCATTCCTGGAGGCAATTTGCAAACACACTTCTTCGAGGAGTGGAAGAGACAAGATATCTAGATGTATACCCCAATGCTCAATTAGTAAAGATGGTGGAGTCAAGCTTTTTAGCTTGCCAATAGACCTCTAAGATGTGCTGAAGAAGACCATTCACTTCTTTCCTGATACGAGAGGAACCGTGAAGTTCTAGCAAGTTCAAAGCAGCAGTAGAGCAACTGAAAGGACATGATGTATCTTTCTCAAGGGCTGTCTCCAAGAGCATAATAACCAACCTAAAGAATTGCATGGATGGCAAATCCCAATTGTCATATCAGTTCGCTGGAGTTGCAATGCACCTGATGGTATCTTCCCTCAAAGCGGATTTTGAGCAATACGATAAAAGATGTGTCAGAAGGTGAATTTTCTACAAGAGAAAGCCACCGATGTAGCAAAGGTAGTGCAATGTGAGAAAATTCTTAGGGAAGGTGCAGAAGCCAAGGTAGAGGAGGCACAAGCGAGGGCCTTGTAGGCACAAGAGAAAGCTTAAGCCGCTCCAAAAATGGTTGACATGGAAAGGCATAGAAGAGAAGAAGCAGAGAAGCACATCAAGGAGCTTCGAGATAAGCTTGAAGAAGTGAGAAGTGATGGGGACATCGCAGACAAGGAGCTAGCAATGATTCAAAAGGAGCTTGAATATCAAAGAGCCGAAAAGGAGGGTCTTTACAAACGACTCTGCAACATGCAGAACACATTGAACATTGAAAAAGACTAGATGATGGAGGAGCTGAAAAGGGAGAATGCAAAAACTAGAAAGGTGATGCAGGAATTGTGAGAGAGCTTCAAGGCCAGGAAGGATGGGGCAGAGAGCAACCGGGGTGGAGAAGACGATGAGGCAACTCTCCAGGCCAGAAAGGATGTAGAGAGCAGCCATGGTGAGGGTTGTTTTTTCGAACCACTGTTGGAAGTTCAAAGTCTTGAGAGATTTGCAAACTAGAGCGAAAGTCTTGGAAATGGCCCATGTTGATGTTTTTGAGCAATTTAAGTAGCTTCAACAGATGTTGAGGGATTTAGATGAAGCTATTGCATAGAGTGAGCAAAGAGTGGAGGAGATGAAGGAGAACATCCGTAGTCTTAGGATGAGGGAGGAAGGAGATGTAGGTTTCTCTTGGTAGGACATGATGGAGGCACGAAGTTGTATACAGAGCAAATACTAGGATGAAGAGGACCCCAAGTGAAAGGAGGAGTTGCTATGGGCGTACAAGTCGGTAGAGACAAGCAAGCAGTGTGTGATCCAAGTGTGTGAAGAGGTTTGCGATAGTCCATTAGACTGGCCTAAAGAGTTGGGAGATGCTTGCTATAGAGAGGTTGATAAGAAAGTTGGGAGTTTGGAATTTCCTTGAGCCGCAAAATGTCATCGTATTTTGAAAAAGTAAAAAACTTGCAGACATTTCTTGGACTTGTGGACTTTCTCGGCCTGCCGTTATCCATGATCTATGGTGCTCATAATATTATATTTTGTGTCGATCTGCTTCTATGTTAGTACTTAAATGTTTTAAGTAGCCCAATGGTTGAAATTTGACGGTTAAAGATAACCAATCTAAAGGGGACTATTTTAGTATAGCAATGTGCAACAAATTTTAGAATAGCATGGTAGTAGTGCAGGGATAGCATAGTAGTAGTGCAAGATAAGTGATCGTCAGCATGGTGGGTTAGTTTGGGATTTACTAAAAGAAGCATACTCTCAAATACATTTTCCATTTTCTAGGATAAGTGGAATATTGTTCACTTGCAATGAGACTACATTTTCTTAGTACTATCTCAATCGTGCTCGTCCACTGCTCGAAGACACCCCAAGCTGTGCTCATGTGTGTCTAAATCCAATTTGAAGGCATTCCTGTCCTTCTTTCGTTGTGGCACATGTTGCATCTATAACTTAATAGCTCTTATTAGATGAGAGTACACAAATGTTTGTGGACTCTTATGTAGCAGTTTGTAATTGCGGCCTCTCTTGGATGTTAAGGCTTTGTTTACTACTATTGAATGCACGCCTATGGAGAGGTTGGCTATAAGCCATGTTACAGCATCATGGGAATCATTGACTTTTTCTTGAGGGCATGTTAATTGGTGTTTAAATTGAGCTTGCTTAATAACAACACCGCATCCATCATGTTCACCCTTGCCATGGCTAGACCCAAAGAAATTTTACATCATGTCTAGACCTCGGTCAGAGATTTGAACCTTGAGACAAAGTAGAATCCACGAGTTGATTTAAATTGAGAGACAGCACCATCTGACCACACCCAACGTTGTTTTATATTTTTTGCATGGGTATTTTCTTTTTTCAGCCATTCCCAATGCTTATTTGTCATGTTCCCTATCATATGAAATGTAGAAATGGTATGTGTGTTGCACTGACCTGGACTTCTGTGAGTCAGCAAGCAGATTGGCATCAGGCGTGGAAGAATAAAGCAAATGATTGTACATGATATGCACAAGAATTGTTATCCGCTTGTTGTACTAGTGAGCAATTTGTATCTCATCTTGTTCTTGAAATGAATAATTTTCAACAAAATCTATGACAGAGACAATAGTGTCATGGAGAAAATTAGCAAGGCATGTCTTG